>NW_022436949.1:37674360-37777006 GCF_009761245.1 Sapajus apella
AAAAAAAAAAAAAAAAAGAATTATCCTAACTTTGTTTCATATTATGTATATCACTTGTTAAACAGTGATATACATATTATTATTCAAAAGATATTATTTTTGTGGTCTTTCTGGTTTGTTTGTTTGTTTTGAAACAGAGTTTTGCTCTGTTGCCCAGGCTGGAGTGCAGTGGCGTGATCTTGGCTCACTGCAACCTCTGCCTCCTGTGTTCAAGCAATTCTCCTGCCTAAGCCTCCCGAGTAGCTGGGATTACAGGCACCTGCCACCATGCCAAGCTAATTTTTGTATTTTTGGTAGCGATGGGGTTTTACCACGTTGGCCAGGCTGGTCTCGAACTCCTGACCGCGTGATCTGCCCACCTCAGACTCCCAAAGTGCTGTGATTACAGGTGTGAGCAACGGCACACAGCTTTTCTGGGTTTTTAAAATTTGTCATAACTGAGAGAAGAAAATTCCGGAGAAAATGTTATTGAAGATTAAGAAATTGTGAAGTGTGTAGGTAGAGGTGGCTGGGCCTTGTTTGTTATATTTCAGAATATTGGACCAGTGGTAACACTTAAATATTCAAAACAATACATTTGGGGGAATAAAAGGAAACTTTGTGTTACATGGTGTGTTGTTAACTTTTAAATATTAATAGGTTTTATTCTATGATATAGGGCATGTTGAAATCTTACTTTTAGGCAGGGCGTGGTGGCTCGTATCTGTAATCCCAGCACTTTGGGAGGCTGAGGCGGACCGATCACCTAAGGTCAGGAGTTCGTGACCAGGCTTCCAACATGGCAACCCTGTCTCTACTAAAAATACAAAACTTAGTCAGGCATGGTGATACGGCCTGTAGTCCCAGCTACTTGGATGGCTGAGGCAGGAGAATTGCTTGAACCCAGGAGGTACAGGTTGCAGTGAGCCAAGACTGTACCACTGCACTCAGCCTGGGTGACAGAGCTAGATTTCATCTCAAAAAGAAAAAAAAAAAATAGAAATCTTACTTTTAAGGAAATTTACAGATAATTAGTTTATAAAGGCTAAGAAGAAAAGTTAATATGTTTAAGACTCCGTTAATACTTCCAAATTTATCAAACCAGAACTGTATATTTACTCAAAATGCTCTTTGGTAACATCATAAAAAATAATATTGGTCTGGCTACTCAATAGGTCTGATCTTAAATGGTGTTGATAATACATCAAGGTGATATAGAAAATGAAAACAGTTTTTTCAGATATTTGGGACTAAAAACAGTTATTTAGCATTAATTATTTTTCACTATGAGAATTTTGGAAAGGAATAAAATCTTTTTTTTCTCCTGCTAAAGTTAGCTTTATGCCCTAAGAAATAAAGAAAACACTAGCAAAACATCAAGGTAAAAATACATGCTGACTTTCTACTATACAAACAGTGTAAAGGGCTTTACGTTTTTTATAAAAATTATGTGTACCGGTCTTAGTTCGTTTGTGTTGCTATCATAATACTTGAGACTGGGTAATCTATAAACAAAAGAAGTGTGTTTGGCTTGCTATCCTTTAGGCTGGGAAGTTTAAGCTTGAGCGGCTGCATCTGGTAGCTTCTTGTAAGGGTCTCATGCTGAGTCAAAATACAGCGGAGAACTAGAAGGGGAGCTAGGTCCTTTCAAAAAAGGGTAAAACACGCAAGAGGCAACTTCACTTTATAACAGCCTATTTTTTGGGAACGAATTTATTCCTGCTAGAATTAAGCCAGTCTCCAGAAAAAGATATTAATTCCTCTTAATGACTTAATCACTTCTTAAAGGCACCACCTCCCAACATTGCCACACTGGGGGCCAAGCCCTAACGTGAGTTGTGGTGAGGACATATTCAAACCATAGCAGTAACATTAGACAAGATTATTCAGTCAGTTTTTTTGAGACAGTCGTACCTTGTCACCCAGGCTGGAGTGCAGTGGCGCAATCTCGGCTCACTACAACCTCTGCCTTCCAGGTTCAAGCGATTCTCGTGTCTTAGCGAGGCACTACCATGCCTGGCTAATTTTTGTATATGTATATATATATACATATTATTATTTTTTTTTTAGTAGAGACTGGGTTTCACCATGTTTGCCAGGCTGGTTGCAAACTCCTGACCTCAGGTGATCCGCCTCAGCCTCCTAAAGTGCTGGGATTACAGGCATCAGCCACCATGCTCAGCCCAAAATCAGTATACTTTTATTAAAAGCACTTTACCTATTGTGATTCTTTCCACTGACTCTCAAGGTCACTTTAGTTCCTCAAAAGCTTGAGTCACGATTTATCTTCAAGATAGCCCGGAATTCTTTTATTTGGTCTTCTTTGATCCCCATTTGAATATGGACATATTGATGACAACTTTAAAAATTCCCCACCTAGAAATCTTTGGTATCAGTTTTTTTTAATGAAATTTACTTTAGGATCCCCTTTTTAGCGTCAGGGTAGATAGATCTGCCTAGTTCTTGATTTCAGAAACCCTAAGACTCTTAAGAATCACCTTAAAATGAATGACTTCCAGTCATATTATTCCGAAGGTGTCATACTCCAGAACAGGATGGATGTGTCAGATTTGCCAATACTTACTGTAAAAATAAAAATTATTAGGTTGTTTGTGCTTCTAGCAACTCTATGTTGTAGTTGCTTTCCACAGATCTAACAAAGAGCTCTGTGATTAAAGCAAAACCAGAGTTGCTCTCTCTGTGTTTCCCGTGATGGACATTTAAAATGATTTATTTATTCATCTGTTTTAACTGAGAAGTAAAAATTGTATAAATTTATGGTATACATCACGATGTTTTGATATGTCTACAATGTGGAATGTCTAAACCAAGATATTTAAAATATGCATTACCTAAAATACTTATTGTTTTCATTGTAAGAACACTTAGTCTACTGTGTTAGCAATTGTCGAGAATTCAAGATATTATGATTTTATTTTATTTTTATTGTGATGGAGTTTCACTTTGTCCCCCAGGCTGCAATGCAGTGGTACCATCTGGGCTCACTGCAGCCTCCTCTTCCCAGGTTCAAGCAATTCTTCTGCCTCAGCCTCCTGAGCAGCTGGAGTTACAGGCGCATGTAACCACAGCTGGCTAATTTTTGTATTTTTAGTAGAGATGGGGTTTCACCATGTTGGCCAGGCTGGTCTTGAACTCCTGACGTTAAGTGATCCATCCATCTCGGCCTCCCAAATCACACTGGGATTACAGGCATGAGCCACCACTGCACCTTACCGGATATTGTTTGTTATTAACTATAGTCATGATGATTACAATAGATATCTTGAACTTATTCTAACTGAAATTTTGTGTCCTCTGACCAAATATTTCCTCAATCCTCAACCTCTAGCTTCTGGTAACTACTAATTTACTCCTTGTTTCTATAAGCCTGTCTTTTTCACACTCCACATGAATTACGGAGTGTTCCTGTTATTGTGCCTGGCTTATTTCACTTAACATAATGACCTCTGGGTTCATTCATGTTGTTACAAATGACAGGATTTCCTTCTTTTTAAAGTCTAAGTAGCATTCCATTGTGTGTATATGCTATATTTGCCTTTATTCATGTATCCATTACTGGATATTTGTGTTGATTTCATATCTTGGCCACTATAAACAGTGCTTCAATGAGTATAAGAGTGTAGATATCTCCTTGACATAAAGATGTCATATTTTTGGGATATATGCCAGGACTGGGATTTGCTGGATCATATGGTAGTTCTATATTTGGCTTTTTGAGGAACTTCCATATAGTTCTACATAACGACTATACTAATTAACATTCCCACTCACAATGCCCAATACTTTCCTTTCTCCATATCCTTTATGAAAGCCAACATTTTTCTTTCATATTTTTTATAGCAGCCATTTTAACAGATGTGAGGTGATATTCCATTGTGGTTTAATTTTCGTTTCTCAGATTATTAGTTATGTTGAACATTTCTTTATATACCTGTTGGCTATTTTTATGTCTTCTTTTGGGAAATAGCTATTCTGGTTATTTGCCCAAGGCATAAACTCTTAATACTTTGTCTCAGAGTGGCATTTTAGATGTAAATTAGTGATGCTTTTCTTGCATATTCAGCTGATTCATTCATTTACTTATCATTAGCTCTTACATGCAGACATTTATTTATGCAGACATGTTTATGCTTCTAGTACATGGTACACCTTCTTCTAGTTGCTGAAGATACAGTTTTGAACAAAACGAATAATGCTCCTACCCTCATAAGCTATATTTTAGCTTCTGTTAGTGGTATAATGTTAGTGATGATTTCTATGGTGTAAATCAGGGCATTAAATTTTCTATGATAGGTTCAGAACATTTATTATTTTGTTGATAATCACATAAAAAGCATCTGATACAGTCTAATAAACTGAGAACTTGTAATTACTTCTCCCCAACCTAAATATTTAGTGTATATTGTAAATGTAGTAGAATAACCCCTTTGTGGAAGCAAGCTGGTTTTTGGATTCTTGAAATACAAATAAATGTTAGTGTATTCTAAGTAGCTATTCATTTCTTTTTTACGCATTTCCTGTGATGAATGGCTGTGCTAACAACATAATCTGAAATAACTTTGTCTGAAATGCTGGTATCCTTCATACCTTCTCATTTTTGGTGCATACATGACCTCAAAAAACTTTGTGTGAATGAAAGTGTCTTTGATAAATTTTAGAGAGGATTGATGCTCCTTTAGCCAGACTTTTAACAGAGACTAGATTATTGTTTTCTATCTTCACAGTGTCAAACACAAGGTCCTCACTTGTTGGCTGATTTTAAAATTAAAAGCCATGAGACCCAGAACAAACGTGGTTCACAGAGACGAGGATCTTGATATTCGTAGTACTTTCATTTCTCTCTAACAGTAAAACTGGTGGAACAAAGAGAAGAGATATAGCATTAGCAGAGCCAAGGGACCTTCTGAGGAATCTGGGCTCATATTAGGTGCTGCCAGGTGGAAGTCAGAAAGGAATGCTGAACAAGAGTCAATGTTATTGTAACTGGAACTGTGGAGAGACACAGCCACTACCTAGATACCTCCTGAGAAATGAGAAAAATAGAATTATCCTGGCTTCTCACATGCTCTAACATCCTCTGAGCACTCTAACATACTCTCAGAGTCTCTCATTGGTTACACCTACCTAGAAGCCAGCTTGCAAGAAAGCCTAGGAAATGTTGCTTGCAGTGTGGAAATGCAAGGATCAGATCTGAGATCAGGGCAGTAAAGGACTAGTATGACCCAACTGTATTGTAGCTAAGCTTCCATTCTCATATTTCTGCTCATATTTAATTGCTCTGCATCAACAGTTGTATGAGGCAACTCTGTATTGTATAATTGAAAATACTCTCTTTCTTCTACTACTAAACAAGAAATGTCCAGCACCCTATAAACCCCGATATACATCTCAAAGTCCAGCATCTCTCTCTCTAGGTCATTTAGGAGATCTGAATGTGTTTACTCAGGACTGGCAACTTACAAACTAAATCTCAAAATAGGGTGATAGAAAATAGAAGAATGTCAAAGGGAAAAATAAATAATTGGTTAAAATATGTGTGTATATTCATAATGTGGCTTGTTTCTAATAGTCCTTGTTTGTATAATTGGTTAAATGTCATATTGATAACTATCACATTCTTCTTTCATAACCAGTTCCATGCTTTCAGACAGTATCTCAGAGAGTAAATTATTGCTTCATTAGATAATTCAACCTTTATTCTTGAAGATTTCCCAGTGTTCTTGGCGTTGTTGAATTGCTTTAGTCTTTCATTACCTTTTACTTTCGAACATGGTTGTAATCAGAGGTGTCCCTGTGAAACTCCTGGTTACAGAAACAGTCTTTCCTGACTTCACTGTGTAGCAGCAACTCAGTCATTTCTTGATAACCAGGATCAACCAACCCATCTAGCATAGTAACCCATGTTAACTATGACTATTGGTTTAGTAACATAGGAGGAAGACAAAATAGCAAAATGATAGTCTCAATCTGCAATTAATTGAAAGCTCTGTGTCTTCTGGTAGTAGCATTTCTCCCATAGGAATTTAGAACCCCTAAACCAGCAGAGCCCCTGACTGCATGAATACAACGCACAACTTCTGCTGATGGGGCATTAATGTTAATAGAGTGACCACTCTGACTTACGCCGTTTTTTGTTTTTTTTTTTTTTTGAGACGGAGTTTCGCTCTTGTTACCCAGGCTGGAGTGCAATGGCGCGATCTCGGCTCACCACAACCTCCGCCTCCTGGGTTCAGGCAATTCTCCTGCCTCAGCCTCCTGAGTAGCTGGGATTACAGGCACGTGTCACCATGCCCAGCTAATTTTTTGTAGTTTTTAGCAGAGATGGGGTTTCACCATGTTGACCAGGATGGTCTCGATCTCTTGACCTCGTGATCCACCCGCCTCGGCCTCCCAAAGGACTTACGCCCTTTTATTCCAAGACCCATGAATTTTGACTATGAGTGAAATAGTATCATTTATTGATGGCACATTCAAAGTATATTTCTCTTCTCTATGATCACATCTTGACCTAGCAGCGTACTTTTTCTAACCTGGAGCCACAGCTGTGTCTCCAATAGCTATTCCATTGTGAGGTTAGGTCAGCTGTTTCTAAGTGAGAGTTCATAGTAAAACCAGCACATTCCAGGGGCAGAAGTTTTTCTACATGTCTTTGTCTTTGAATGAATTCATTGATCAAAAGCAATTCTGCATAAAATGAATGTGGTTGCTGCATTTTATACAGCATGTGGTTGCAGTTGCATTTTATGCAGCATGTGGTTGCTGCCTGAGTCTCTCTGAATACAACTATACTAAAGACTCTAATGTGGACAGATGACCCTCAACATTAGTGGGATCCAGAAGAGCTTTGAGGGAAAGTCCATCTTTTTGAGGCCACTCATGTTAAACCCTTCAAGTAGTTCCACTGAAACACTTCCTACCAGGCTAATGATAAAGAGATGTATTAGTCTGTTCTCATTCTGCTGATAAAGACATACACAAGACTGGGTAATTTATAGGAAAGAGATTTAATTGACTCACAGTTCCTCAGAGTGGGAGAGGCCTCAGGAAACTTATAATCATGGCAGAAGGGGAGGCAAGCATGTCTTTCTTCACATGGCAGCAGCAAGGAGAAGTGCAGAGGAGCTGCTCTTTATAAAATCATCACATCTTGTGAGACTCAGTCACTCTCACAAGAACATCATGGGAAAAAGCAGCCCCCATGATTCAATTGCTGCCCATTTGGGGTCCCTCGCGTGACATGTGGGGGTTATGGGGACAATTCAAGATGATATTTGGGTGGGGACACAGCCAAAACATATCAGGAGGTAACATTCAACTGACCACACGTAGCACTCTCCAAAGAAATCTTTCTTCTTAAACATTTTGTCAGTCTTTCACATTGTGGATACCTTTTATAACCTCTGCTCAGTGTAGGGGGTTCCAGAATCCCTTGTAGTAAAGCATAGCACACTTAAAATAAATTTGCTGAGCATCTGTTATCCACTTGTATTAGTTCCTTTTCACACTGCTATAAAGAAACTACCTGAGACTGTGTAATTTATAAAGAAAGGTTTAATTGACTCACAGTTCCTCATGCCTATGGAGGCCTTAGGAAACTTACGATCATGGTGGAAGGCAAAGGAGAAACAGGCACCTTCTCCACAGGGCAATGGGACAGAACGAATGCAAGCAGGGGAAAAACCAGATACTTACAAAACCATCAGATTTTGTGAGCCTTACTGTCACAAGATTAGCATGGTGGAAACTGCCCCCCATGATCCAATTATGTCCACCTGGTCCCTCCCTCACCAGGTGAGGATTACAATTCAAGATGAGATTTGGGTGGTGACACTGAGCCAAACCATATCACCCCTCTTGGGAGGGTTTGAGGCTTTCTGCCAAAAATTTTGCATTTGGGTCTGGTACCTTAATTTGGAATGTAGCATCTACCGTATTTCAGAGTTGAGTCAAAATTCCACTAAATAAAATTATGAGTAATGTAATAATGCTTCAGCATTATTCCTGTTTCATTTTCTGCCTTCTGATCCATTTTCCTCAAGAATAATCTCCCTGAAGTGTCAATATCTCATTCAAGACTTACTTAATTCCAACTCCCTAAAGTTGAACTAAGGACTTTTTTCCTTAGACCTGAGAGACAGTAGAGGTCTCATTTCCAGAGTTAGAAATTATAAGTCTCTGATCCAGAGCTGTAATAAACCTATTCTTTTTGTTCTGAACGAGTCTTCCCTACTCTCCACAGACGTACCCAATTGGCCCTCTGTGCCTTCGCTGTCAGCAGATACCATCTCAGCCTGTCACAGGATTCCAACACCTCTAAACCTCCAAAAGGGACAGGCTTTGGATCACCACCATCCAGGAAGCTTTCTTCTTCTGGGTGTTGGCTAGGGCTCTCTACAGATGTCTTCTGATTTTCCTAAAGATCTTACATGTCTAGATGCTAAGGAATTTTAGAAGAGATAGCTCTTGTTAATTTTGGAAACTATCCAATTCTATGAATTTGCTAACAAGTAAGTGACTACTTGCTAAAATAAATATTTAAACAGCTCCCATAAATTGGGTCTAGCATCTAGCAAGTAAGTCTTTTCTTTAGCTATAAACTCTGATTCAAGGACAAATCCTGAGTCTCCTCAAACAGTGCAGTGGGCCACTTTTAAATGGCAGTTTTGAACATACTCCTTGTGATTATTAATTTATAGGTGTGTCTTTCTTATGATCCAGTGAGATAATTAGGGTAAGTAGTTTGCATTATTCATCTTTGTGTTCTAGAACCTAATTTAAAGGTCAGTTACTGAATACAGAGTAAATTAATTACAGAATGCATGTAGGCATAAAGGAAGGAAGGGAGGAAGGAAAAAAAGGGAAGGAAGGAAAGAAGGAAGGGAGGAAGGTAGGAAGGTAGGTTAATTTTACTTACTGAAGAAATTTGACAAGATCAAAAGTCACTGTCTATGGATGAACTGCTAAGGTTCATCTAAAATGTCTGCTAAGATTAAATTAAAATAAGAAATTTATAAAAGTTCTGACACTACATGGATATATATATATATAGCGGTGTTTTTATTATTACAAAACAATGAATACTTATTGAATGGAAGTTTAGCTCAGGCGTTAACTGTTAATACATCTTGAAATTTAGGGAACATATTTTATTTCTTTTAAAAAGTGTATATGTGTCTATAATTTTTATTTTTTATTTTCATTACTTTCAAATAAGACATGCACTTAATAAAAGTGAAATAGCATGAAAGGGTTTGCCACGGAAAGCAGCAATTCCCATGATTTACCTAAGCCTAACCCAATAGGCAACAAACAGTAGCTTCCTGTTTCGGCATCATTTTGTCGTATCTTCATATTATTAAATAAATATTTGTATTGCTATTTCTTGGTATATCTACTTTAGCCACGATTTGTTGATTGCTTTTGGATGGCTGCCAAAGAAAAACACTTACCTTCTTAGATCCCCTTCTTACCTTTGCGTGCCTGACTAAAATATGTTGCGTTCTTCTAGGGTACCTTGGTTGCTTCAGTTGCTTTCGGTAAAATACTTACACTTTTATTTTCTGGCTTGCCTACTACGGGTCATAGCTTGCGAGTATACTTGGTGATAGAGGCGCTAACCCTGCCCTTGCCTCCCCTGCCCCTGCAACCTGCCTGTTGAACACTCACTCCTCCTTGGCTGTGACCCATTCCATGAACATTCCGGGTTTCCTCTACCTGTATGACTGGGCACCACTGTGCCACATGCTATCTTCATGAAATCTGTTACAATTTTCTCTTTCCTATTAGTACATTTCTAATTTCTGTATTTGTGAGTTTACAACATAATGATTTCTTTACTTCCATAGTAAAAACGTTATGAGAAGAAGAAGTAAATGTTTTCCTTTGACTAGATTAAACCAAAGCTTCTTTTGTTTCTTTTGGCTTTTATTCGATATTTATTGGTTTGCTTTAGGTTTTGTTCTTTTTTCTGCTTTATTTGAATGGCAGAGTTTGACTTGATAGTTTTTGCCAAGGACAAGAAGGCTTAAGTTCTTCTTATCCTTCTTCCAAGGATAAGAAGGACTTAATTTTTTTTCGCAAGGGCATATTTAGTTTTAAAATTAGTATTTGTCCTTTGTAATTGTTATCTGTGCTTGGTAAGTTTCAATTTCATCCTATATATTATAGTATTACTCTATCTAATATGTTGAGCTATACTATTTAACAATAATCATAATTTCTTACCTCCATAAAATATTTTATGCCATTGTCACATAAATTATCTCACTTAAAAAAAGTCATTTTGATATTTGCCTGAAGAAAAATGTTACACTAATATTTCCCTCCCAAAGTCAGCTTAGGTATAGAAATATTACTGACCTCCAGAATCCTCATTTTTAGATTACTTCCCCCTTCCTATGTACTCTCATTTTAATATATCATTTAAAGAGTGTTAGTTTAATTATAGCATTGTGGCAAATACTGTGTTGTTAAAGTTTACAGACATTGTTGCTACAAAAAGTAGTGGCATTTTTGTTGATGTTGAAGAACTTATCTTTAGCAGGCCCAAGAAACAAATTAAAAACATTAATATAGAGACCACAACTCCCTCCCTCGTAGTCTATATTAATAAACAAATGAAATTACAATACTGAATTTTTATTTTCCAAACGAATCATCTAAGGTTATTTTGACTAATCCTTGATCTTTAGGAATTTCTTAACTAAGGCAGGTAACGTTGATTTGGCCAAGATATTTAGGCAAAAGATATTTAACATATTTAACATCTAATTTAGACATGAGAGAGCAGATTCTTGAAAGACAAAATTAAAAGAATCAGTGGTTTGAATGAGTGTCATCCACACTTGACATAGACGGGGTGCTGCTTCTGCTAGGTGAGCATCCCGAAACACAAGGAAAACTGTGACGGTGAGGCAGAGCAGGTGTCATGCTGACAGCTGAGGTGCTTGTGATACCTCGGCTGGCCCTGTGGTCTTGTTATTTGGTGTGTGCTGACATCAAAAGAGCACCCGTGAGATTCATCAGATTGACAGTGTGGTTGACACATAGGTACAGCTTTTGTAAATATTTATATTAGGCCTCAAGGAAAAGGATAAGTAAGTGCACATTGTTGGGCGCAGAGTAAATAGGAAGGTACAGGTTAGGGAGATTACCTTGCTTTTCTAAGTAACTGACATAGGATTTGTGTGAAAGGAGTGGTTGCAAAAGTGTAGGATAATCTGAAGAGCATGATGAACAAATCTGCCCAGGAATGGAAAGATGTAGTTTTAGCACCTTAACATTTTACTTTACATATGCATTTCATGTAAAAATTTCCAATGTTTTTTGTTCAAATTTTAATTTAAGTTCTGGGGCACATGTGCAGGAAGTGCAGGTTTGTTACGTAGGTAAATGTGTGCCATGGTGGTTTGCTGCACAGAGCAACCCATCACCTAGGTATTAAGCCCCATATCTATTAGCTAATTCTTCTTGGTGCTCTCCTGTTCCCTCTCTCTCCCCAACAGGCCACAATGTCTGTTGTTCCACATCCTGTGTCTATGTGTTCTCGTCATTCAGCTCCTGCTTGTAAATGAGAACATTTGGTGTTTGGTTTTGTGTTCTCCCATTAGTTTGCTGAGGATAATGGCTTCCAGCTTCATCCATGTCTCTGCAAAGGACGTGATCTCGTTCCCTTTTTTGGCTGCATAGTATTCCATGGTGTATATGTACCACATTGTATTTATCCAGTCTATCATTGATGGCCAATTAGGTTGATTCCATGTCTTTGCAATTTTGAATAGTGCTACAGTGAACATACAGGTGCATGTCTTTTTATAATAGAATGATTTATATTCCTTTGGGTATGTATCCAGTGATGGTTATATACCCAAAGAGATACCTTTTGACCCAAATTGCTGGGTCAAATGGTACTTCTGCCTCTAGATCTTTTAGAAATTGCCACAGTGTCTTCCATAATGATTGAACTAATTTATACTTTCACCAACAGTGTGAAAGTGTTCCTTTTTCTCTGCAACCTCACAGAATCTGTTGTTTCTGGATTTTTTAATAAATGGCATTCTGACTGGCATAAGATGGTATCTCATTGTGGTTTTCTTTTGCATTTCTCTAATTATCAGTGATGAAATTTTTTTCATATGTTTATTGGCCACAGGAATGTCTTCTTTTGAGAACTGTTACATACAATTATATGTTCATAATCATATTATTTACAACAGCAAAGACATGGAGACAATGTAGGTGTTCATCAGAAGTGGACTGGATAAAGAAAATGTGACACATATGTACCGTGAAATACTATGCACCCATAAAAATAATGACATCATGTCTTTTCCAGCCACATGGCTACAGCATGAAACGGAAACATGCAACAGAAAAACAAATATTTCATGTTCTCACTTATGAGTGGGAGCTAAACATTGAGTACTCATGGACATAAAGATGGGAACAGTAGGTACTAGGAATTACTAGAAGGAGATGGGAGGAAGGGGGGCAAGGGTTGACAAACTGACTGTTGAGTACTATGTTCATTACTCGGGCAATGGGATCAATCATACCTCAAACCTCAACATCACACAATATACCCATGTAACAAACTTGTACATGAATTCCCTGATTCTAAATTAAACTTGAGATTATTTTTTTAAAAGAAAAATTTCAAAATTTATTTAATTCTAAATGCATATGGCTTCTTTATGTCTCCTTCCCCTTAGACTATAAAATGTTTTATAGCAGGA
Source organism: Sapajus apella (assembly GCF_009761245.1). NCBI lineage: Eukaryota > Metazoa > Chordata > Mammalia > Primates > Cebidae > Sapajus > Sapajus apella. Next base: position 37,687,095 of record NW_022436949.1, read on the forward strand.
TCTCTAGTAATTAAGGATCTATAATAATTAAGTAATAATTAAGACATATCATAGAATCTATACTAATTGTGATACTTTCTATACTCAATCTATATACAGGGTAGGATGTAGTCTAGTGTTTTGAACGTTACAGATTCTCCAATAGTGTTTATTGAATACATTTATTAAAGAGAATAGGTTGTTTGCAATAGATTCTAGGTAGCACGATTACAGTTTGAGAACAAATTCAATTCTTTTATTTTTCAGACAGTGTTCTGCTAAATACCAAACACAAAAATGAACACTATTGCTACCATAAAGGTTGACAACTTTTATTAATATTTAAGAATTTGTTTTTAATGATTCAAAGAACTATAGAAATGTTGATGTTGTAAACGCAACTTCCTCACTCATATTTTTCATTAGTATTAAAATGAAAGCATTAACCCTAGTTTTTAAAATTTCTTTTACATCTAAATAAGATCTGTTCACAATTTTCTAAACTTAATTTATTAAATAATGAAGTCATGTCTTTGAAATGCAAGAAAATTGAGATTTTAAGCTCTGATTTATGATTTTCTTGCAGTGTTAGTAATCTGATTTTTATATTGATGAAATTTAATAAATTTCAATAAGAAATTTATTCAGACAGTTGTATTTTGATTTTATATATAGAAAATAAAGATACAATATTTGTAAATTTATGTACCTGAAAGTGAAAAATATTCCTTTGGATTAATGAGATACGAGATCAGTTCACTTAAATAGCTATTTAAATGTCACTCTCACCTAGTTTTCCTATTGTGTATTTCCACATAAAGAAACATGCACCAAAATCTTAAAGGCCAAGAGTCTAAAACAGTAAACATATGTCATTCAAATTCATGATACATTACTGAGACCCAGGGAAAGAAATCTGTAGGAATCCTATAGATGATCTCCTATTACCCTTCTTTATCAACTCACAACAATTCATTTTCCTCTTATAATACCTTCACTGTTTATGTTTTTGATCCTCTAATCACTAGTGTGGCTATTTTTGTGCAGAGTACATAATATGCTTAATCTCTTTTGTTAATCGATATTTTTTAAAATACCTTTTAGATGTGGGATTTATTTTAAAAGCAGATTGTGCAACTTTTCTCCTTCATATATTTAGAAATGTTTTAATAGTGTTTATTTCTAAAGATTTGCATACACTTGGCATTTTTTTAGACATGTAAGTCCAGAGCCACGTTTCTATTTAATCTTTTCAAGTTTATGTGTAGTATACATACTTCACACATTTCAAAGTTGTTCTCTCATCTGTCTCCATAGTGTCTTTATAAGGTAAATGGCTGGTGTATCTTGAGCTCCTAGCTATAATGCTAAATTATGTTTCTTTTAATATTTTAAAGTCACATTAACTTTTTATATTCTTACATATTTATTATTCAAGGCTTAGACAATCTACATACTTGTTAAGTTTTAGTCTGGACACCAATTTTTCTGCCCCTTTTTCTTAGCTTTGAAATTTTCTTAAGTAGAAATAATGTGGGAAGATTTTCATAGCCTAGTCATTACATAACAAATATCAAGACTATTAGCAGTAAGAAAGCATTTGTTTAATCTCATCACCACTCTCTTTATGGTTTTATCTAAATCCAAACCAGATGTTGAACAGAACTAACCCCCTGTGACACCCATACTGTGTGTGTGTGTGTGTGTGTGTGTGTGTGTGTGTGTGTGTGTATTTTCTTCAGAAATCAGAATATTTGATCTGTTTGATTTTGTTTTTTGAAACCTCAGCCTTCTGACACGGTGAACACATTTCAGAATTTACAATTGTTCCTTGACCTGAATAAGATACAATTTTATACAGCATTCGTAATTTTCCTTGGCACAGTTCTTCCTTGTATTCCTTATTCATGTTGTTCCCCTCTAAAAAAAATTTATGGCTATGTCAAAGAAATACACATTTGAAATTATGGATTGGACCATGTAGCTGATGACAAAATCAAATTGATGGTTCACCAACAATAGAAACACAAGTAAAGTTGTTAATTGCTATGTATCTTCATGTCACAATTTGTAAAAACTATGTAGTTACATCTTGACAGTAGAAATATTCCTAATAACAAACATTGAGTGCTTCCTATGTACTCGGCATTGTGGTAACATTCTGTGGCAAGGACTATTATTACTATTACTATTTGCTATTGCTAAAGTGATGTGGACAAAGTCACATACTAAATAGTTTGTTGAAGCAGGATTTGAATTCACGCAGCTCCACCCCAGTGTCCACATTCCAAGTCCCAGCATACCATAGTGCTACAGGGAGGTGACAGCTGTCTGTGTCTGGGCACGTCATCATGCCACATTCCTAAACAAGATTATCTTCTTTGTTGCATTTTCTGCCTTGTATTTACAGGCATGGTTAAAGCAGATTCCCCTATGTACTAAACATACAAGCATTCAATCACGGAACTATTTATTTGTATATTTACATGTCAGATCTTACAGAGCAATATTTAAGCTATCAAAAGACATAGCAGGTAGTACTGAGTATTAGCATAATATTAAAGAAAGAACCTTGGATTTGCAATCAAAAGACGTGGACTCATTCTGTCTCTTCTACTTGAGAAGGAAATGTTTTAAATAAGTTACCTGAGCATTACTGGTTCTCAGCATTCTCATTCATAAAAAGAGGATAATAATATGAATACTAATACTTTTCTCTGACTAGATTGTTACAAAGATTAAGAGGACTAATTAACACAAAAGTAAGAGTAATGAATATAGTAGCAAATAAATAGATGATAGTGTTTTTCGCTTCCTTCTTACCAAGCAGGTGTTTTAAAAATAGTCTAAATTATCTGTTGCAAGTAACCAGAACTCAAACTATTTGATGATGTGTTAACTTTTAGTAATTATAACGGAAACCAAAAATCGTCATTAGCTAAATGATTATATCATTTTACATTATTGGTGAGTAATCATCTTAGTACTCTAAGTATTGAGATGTTAATTTAAATGATTTGCCCTGTTCATAAAATTTCTAAAATGAAGATGGTTTAAAAAGTGATTTTCAGAGTGTGAAGTTGTGGCCTGTTAAAGGATGATGAAATCAATGTACGTTTCAGTTTAGAGAGCATCTTTATATTTTAATACAAAAAAATGAGTGTGTCACTCATAGTTAACCTAGATATTATTTTTGTGAAATTTTCCATTTGATTTTATACACATGCAGACATACACACATCTGTACCTGGTTATATCTATGTATGTGTGTATGAATTGGTTTGTGACATAAATGTTATTTCTTATCATAAATTTCACTATTAAAAAAAGTTACTCTCCACAGTTCTGGCTGTCATCATCCATACACAGGATGGTGTGTTTAAAAAGTGTGCATGCTACCCAGGCTTGGCCAATCAGTATCTTTCCTGAGAGTGTTAAGTTTAACAATTGTTAAATTGCCAAATTAATTTTTAAATTAATTATTACATTTCCTAAAATTGTTAAATTGTCTCTGGTAGACACTCTAGAAACAACTATAACAGGGACAGACACACACACACACACACACACACACACACACACACACACACACAGGGAGAGAGATGAGATAACATATAAGGTGATAAGTAAGAGAAATACAGAAAAATAGATAAATGCAAACAGAAACATAGAGACAGAAAAATGCAAATAAATAATGACAACAAATTAGAAAATAGAAAGGCAATGCAGTAAGAGACACAACACGGGGGACAGAGGCAAAAAATGCAGAAAGAACTACACAGGGGCAAAGAGACATGGAGAAGGAGGGATGGATGCAAAGATAGAAATACAACAGAAACGGAAGAGAGATGAAGGTCTCATTGACTAACTGGAACTAGTCACTTCTGAAATCAACTCGACCCTAGGCTCCCTTGTACTATGAGCAAAATATATTTGTGTTTCTATCATTTAGAACCCAAAATAGTACTTGTATTGCTGGTTATGCTTTCTTAAAAATAAAATTATTCTCGATTTTTAAAAAAAGTCCCTCTTGAGAAGTCCTGTTAGTCTCTGATCAGGATGTTTGCGGCATGTTTTCCCAGAAAGATGCAGCAGCATTGCTATAGGCATCTTCTATACGCACTCATGGTCTTTGCTCCCCCAGCGTCTCATTGCCACTTCAAAGTGCCAGCACATCCTTTACAATTATGACATTGCTTTTTATCCCAGTGCTCACCAGCTTGCTATCATAACACATAATTTGGAAGAGTTTCTTGACATCTTTTGCTTAAAGCTAATGTTTTATTTAACCAATGCATGCTTTCTGCTACTAGTTGCTGTTAGCCATCAAAAGGAGGCTTAGCGAATTTAAAACAGGAGAGAGAGATGAATTATTCTTTTTTATTTGCTCATTTCCTGATAATTCTCAATAATTTTAATAGATTTTGATGTGCTAAAATGATCTCCTGAGAACAGTTCAATCATTGCAGAGCACATTAAAATAACAAGGCATTATGCTGTCTTGAGTCCCTAAGAAAGACAGGTTTGGCGAGGCAAAAGTGTAAAAAAGACCTGCCCATCACAGTGAGGTTTTACTGGAGATGCGTGCATGTGAACTTCACTCAGGCTCAGGCAGCTGAAGGGAAGGAGATGAAATCTCAGCACCAGACCTGGCAGGCCAGGTTGACATGAGGGCCATCTTGTTCCTCTCATGAACGTCGGTGGCAGAATGAGCAGAGAGTGAAAGCACATTGCTGAATCCTGGTTCATTGTGGACTGATTGAGAGCTTCGGGAAACTTTTGCTTCACTGAACCACATGGCAGACCATAACCTCCACACATCTCCCTCTGCCTTTGGCAAGCAGGGCAGAGGAGTGGGTGTCTTGAAAACAATGGCAGGATGGAGAGAGGGAGTGGGGTGGTTGATGTTTTACTTTTAAACACATTTTAAGAGTACAGCTTTACAAACTCCTCCACTGCCAAACTTCAAGTTCCACTCTCCACCCGTCTGTAAAACTGAGCTGGAAATAATTACATCTAAAGCTAAAAATGAGAGGTGGGGAGCATTTTGCATGTAAAAATATGGCTAAAGAAGCTTTGCTATTTCTTTGAATCCTTTGATACTTCTTTCATGCATATACTTATGAGCTGTTGGAAAGGAAAATGTAATATTTTATTTTCTAAATTAAAGAGTATATTTTGCTGCCATTAAGATACCATGGGCTTTGCTTTATTGGATCATTAATTTGACTTTGAATGGTCAAAGGGACTTATTCAGTAAGTATGTATCTTGCAACACACAAGAGGTGTATATTAATGAAAGACTAAAACATACCCAGGAGTCTCTTATTGCCATATTAAAACATTTATAAATGGGACTTTAATTTAAAGTGCCGCTAAAATGAAAATGAAATGTTATATTGATTCTCAAGCCAGATGCTCTTTAGAAAATGCAGTGTGTGTGTTATTCCCACTTCAAATTATAACTTCAAATCTGACCTGGACATACTTAAAGATAATTATCTGAAGATAAGATGTAGCATATAAGGCAATTAAACTAAGTCATTTAGATTTCTAGGATGGCTTTTGTACACTAGGTGGCAGAGGCTTCTAAGAATATCTCTCTTATATAAAGTACCAGTTTGTTTAGCTTTGCAAGCTCAAGTGAAACATTAATGAAAATGTTCTTTTTCAACAGTGGACTAACATTCTCCTTTTTACAAATACGTGGAAAAGTTTTTTAACTGAAATTTCAACAGCATGATTTTGTTCTGTGTGAATCTTCAACAAATGCAATAAATTGATTGATTGTTTGATTGACTGAGACAGTGTCTTGTCTCTGTCACTCAGGCTGGAGTCCAGTGGAGTGATCTCGGCTCACTGCAACCTCTGCCTCCCGGGTTCAAGCAATTCTCATGCCTAAGCCTTCCGAGTAGCTGAGACTACAGGCACTTTGCCACCACACCCAGCTAATTTTTTGGTGTTTTAGAAGAGACTGGGTTTTACCATGTTGCCCAGGCTGGTCTCGAACTCCTGAGCTCAAACAATCCCCTTGCCTCGGCCTCCCAAAGTGGTAGGATTGTAGGCATGAGCCACTCTGCCTGGCCAAATGCAAGAAATTTTTTGTTTAGTGAATTTATTTTTTCATAGAAGAGCAGAATAGGGTTCTGATAGTGTTAATTTTTAATTTGATTCAAATTTACTTTGGTTTAATTCATTTTTAAAATTTCGTTTACTTTCACACAATAAAAAACCATTCTTAAATGGCATGCTTCAGATGAATGTATGGTGGGGGTAATGCCTCACATTCTTACAACACCTCTTTATTTTTGCAAGACCTTTCACATGCATTTTTTAATTTGATCCTTAAAATAACACTGTACTGTATTAGCACAATTTTACAGGACAGGAAATACATTTCAGACAAGGTGAGTAATTTCTCCAAGATTAAGTAAAAAAGTGCTACTGTGTTTTCCCTTTCTATCTGAGCACAAGAGCATTCAACAGAACATTCACTAAAGAGGAGTTGTAAGTATATTAGTGGAAGTGGAAGTGTCATATATTTTTTAAAAGGAGGTATGTATACAATATTTAGCAAGAAACTGGGGGAAGGGAAAGCCAAAATAAATGAACTGATTTATTTAATACATTATCAGCATTACCCTGAAAATTATCTTATATGCTATATCAGGTATTTTGGGACCCATTTTATAGGAGTATTCTTAATAGAATTTTAATGCATTTAATGAATGCTCTTTTTTTTCCAGGTATCCAAAGAGATGTTTGCCTTTTGCAATAGATCAAAATATCCCTATGCCCACTTCCTACACCAACTAATATCAGATTCACTGGAGTTTATTAAGAATTGACTTCTAACTCCTACTCATAGTTTTTAGGAACTAACTCAGGTATCTTCATTTTCAACCAGCATCCAAGATTTGGCTAATTAGTTGTGAGAATCAACAAATTTTACTTTTTTGATATTATATAGATGCAGGCAGAAATATCTAAATAGGGTTCTAATCACCCAAAATCGTTTTTTTTTCAATCATCATAAGTTACCACAAAAATTTTGTTCCATGTGAAAAGATTACCTAATGAATGAATAACTTTGCACTTTAAATAAAGAAAATGGACACACACTCATTCGCACAGCTACATAGAGGAGGTACATTGCAGTGGAATTTCTTTTCTAGATTAATGGTTGTAAATGTCCCCAATGAAATATTAGTTAATATTAGATTCACATTTACAACCGTTAATCTAATATTTGAGATTAACCATTAAATTAATCTCAAATGTTAGATTAATTGTTGTAAATGTCCCCACTCAAATATTAGTTAATAAGGCAACATTGTCCTTTGAAAAATAATTTGAGAAGTGATGATAATTTTGTTTCTGCTACTAATTTTTACCTCTGATTGCTAAGTGATCTGACAACTAGCCATTCTCCCCATATTTGTTTCCTAGTGTAAATCTGGTAGACTTAATTATGGGTGATAATAGTAGCATTTTTGAGGAATAACAATCTATTGTGCATTTTAATGCATGATTATAAAAGCACTCTTGACAAAGAAATTGATCACCTAAACAAAATAGGCATGGATGTACATGCAGGTTAAACAAATGGAAGATCAATCATGTCAAGCAATGTTTTCCAACAGTTCTTTTGAGGGATATTCAAAGAAACAACAAGGAAAATAAGTTTTAAATCATCTTGGAGGTGCTGTATTTTAAAACATATTAAGTGCATTTTTCATTTGGTTTTAACTGCAAGATTTCTCAAAGCAATGAGTAGACCAATGTGCAGTGAATTTCTTGGAGGCAGATGTATAGTTCACTGTTGAATGTATTTGGCAACAAGACATTTTTGAGGTTATCTCGTGGGACTAGAATAATGTAGGATGGATTCAGAAAATCTGAATCTATGAGTATACAGCTCTGATGAACCACATTATCAATAACTTCTAGCCTGTTGAAGGTCTGTCTTTTTAGGAAAATAATGAATTTTAGATGATTTATATACTACATGTAGTATGGTCCATTGTAAAAGTTTAAAAACCTTCTCTTATCCTCCTTCTTCCCAAAAGTGTAGTATATAACTCTTTTGCCTTAAGAATGAATAATGCTTTCTTCATCACTTCAAACGTGATTGAATAACCTACAAAGACCCAAATACAATAGGAAGGACAGAAGAGAGTACCAATTCATTGGTTAATGATTACAGCTCTGCTGACTTTGTGCCTTCTCATCTTGGTCATTTTTATGGGTTCTTACATATTCCATCTGTTGAGCACTTATCTCCATGCGTCTTTAAACTGACACGGAACACGTGGACCCTAATTAGTTCTTTTACAGTTTCCTGGAGTATGCTCTTACCTGTTTATTTGAAATCTCATGGCCTCTTGATACCTCTTTACTACGTAGGTTGTTATACATAATTCAAAGACAGAGAAAGAACAATGAACATTTAGATCAACTAACTCATACTACAAAAGAGGAAATACAACATATTACTTCTTATCTACTCCTGCCCATGAGACTTTGCAGTGTAATAATGATTCTTTGAAACCTCTCTGATTTCTAAAGAATCTCCAGATGTAAATTCTCCAAAGTGATACGTTAGGACCTGGCCAGTCACTGGAGGAGAGTGTGGTTCCTCCCGATTCCTGCCACTCACATAGAAATGTTTATGGGAATAGGACCAAGCTAAAAAGTTTCATGAAACAATAAACTATTTCTGAGCCCGTGCTAGCCTTGTTTCATGTCTCTGTATTCCAGGACTTAGCTTTGCAGCTCTTGTTGAAAAAACGCGTGCTTTGAATGAAGAGACCTTCCAAACAGGCTTCGTGTGAGCAACATGGCTGTTTATTCACCTGGGTGCAGGTGGGCTAAGGCCGAAAAGGTCGTTAGCAAAGGGCAGTGGGATAGGAGTTGGTTTTATAGGTTTGGGTAGTTTTTTGGGGGTGGGGGTGTTGCAGAATAAGATTAGTTACAGTGGTGGGTAGGGGCAAGGAGCATACATGACCACAAGTTCAGTTACAATGGCAGGGTTGGGTGAGAGGTATTTACATTATCATAAGAACAGTTAAGATGGCAGGGTTGGGTGAGGGGCTTGTCTGGGGAAGTGATCAGGGACAATGGCGGATGCAGGCAGGGGGTGGGAGACATCAGCTGGGGCAGGCAGGACTTCAGACCTTTGGGATCCAGGCTTGCATATGGAGACCTGACATACCTGTCTTTTTATATATAGAGAGAAATAATTAGAGGACAGGGGGTGATAACAGGTTTTAGGGGGTGGGGATGAAGTTTCTCAAGGCTTCTTCGAGTGGGATTGGGGGCAGGGTGGAAACCTAAAAATAGGAAAGAATTTAGACTGCTGGGAGATTTTGGGGAAAGGGGTAATACTGTGGGGTTGTTAGAAGGGGCACCTGTCGTATTGACTGATTGGTTATTGCTTGTATACGATTTTGTAGGAATTGAGAGATAAATTGGAAAAACACAGGGTTTTAATAAGAGAAGGAGAAAGATAGTATTAGAGGTTAACTGTGGAGGGAGAGCTTTTGTTTTCATGATATATGAGAAAGCTCGTGATATCTGTAAGAGTTATTGCCGAGTTTAAAATGAGGAAACTGAGTCCAGTATAAGAAAATTAAATGCCAATTTATTCAGCTCCTGGGCAAGGTTCTCTGGTCCTGGGGAAAGGGGGCCAGAGAAGTCACGCTGACTTCCTGGGGCATGGGGTTTTTATGGCTATGAGGACCGAGCAACAGCTGGGTGCTCTGGTTGGCTCCAGGAGAGCAGGATTGGGACCGGGCGGGCTGCTATTGGTTGGCAGGTTGGCGGGTGGGTTTTCCGGTGTGAGAGCCGACCAGGGGAGCCATGCGGCAGAGCTGGGTGCCAGGTGCAGAGTCAGGTGCTGAGTGCAGAGGTGGGTGTGTCCGTCCTCCCAGTGAGGCAACCAGCCTTACAGTGTCTATAAGCAACCACTCACTTTTATTAACCAGATTGGGTATTAGCAGAGAATGGGAGCCAGATTAAGAGTGAAATGTTAGCTGTAATTGCCTGGAGGAAACGTGTAAACGTGTAAAATGTGTAAACATAGGCAGGGCATGTGAAAGTAAATGAGCGCTGTGAATTTGAGCACAGAAAACAATAGAAACAGGCTTTTTGAGGTGTGGTTTAAGTGGTGGGGGGACTGCATAAAGGTGGAGAAGGCGAGGGGCTGAAAGTAAGTGTGTGGGGTGTAAAGAGAAAACTTTGGAGGTGGTGAGAGGGTAAATAGCACACCGCCTGTGATTCTGAGGGATTTTAAGAGTATTAGGGCAGCAGCTGCTGTGCATTGTCATGAGGGCCAGCCCAGGACTGTGAGGTTAAATTGTTTGGATAAAAAGGCTACAGGCCATGGACCTGGCTCCTATGAGAGAATCCCGACCGTACTGCCCTGGATTATAGCAGTATATAATGAAAAAGTGTTGAGACAGGTTGGGGAGAGCTAGGGGGGGTAGCAGTTTTTAGAGCTGTTTTTTTTTTTTTTTTTTTTGTAAAGATGGGGTTTCACCATGATGGCCAAGCTGGTTTTGAACTCCTGACCTCAGGTGATCCACCCACCTCAGCCTCCCAAAGTGCTAGGATTACAGGTGTGAGCCACCGCGCCCGGCTTTAGAGCTGTTTTGTAAGGAGTGAAAGGAGTGAGGAAAGGATTTAGGATGAATAGTGCTGGATAAATTTTCTTTAGTGAGCTTAGACAATGTCTTAGTTAGAATAGCAAAACCTGGTATCCACAGGTGAAAGCAGCAGCCACACTCAGGAAGGAGAGAAGCTGTTGTCTGGTGGATGGGGTTGGGGTTTGGGAAATTAACTGGATACAGTTGGCAGGGAGAGCACGTGTATGCTGGCAAAAGATTATAACAGATGGGGAAGAAATTTGGGCTTTGGAAGGGGCCACACGATACCCCATTGAGTATAAATGCTGAAGAAGCAGGAGGGTGAATTGAAGGATCATGTTGCAACAGAGGGTGATAACAGGCTTTACTTTTAAAGCCTGTTGTGGGATGGGGTACTGGGCTGGGCAGGGTAAGGATGGTTAGGTTTTAAGGGAATGATGAGGGGTGAGTGACTTGTAGCAATGATGGGAAGGCGGCGTTTTATACACCCTAGGGTTAAGGTTGGGGAACATAAGGGAAGCTATTGAGGGAGGTACGGGTTTGGGGAGTAGGGTGGCAGTGAGGTGTGGCTGTAGCCCAGGAATAGGGAAGGAGGCAGACAATTTTGCTGGGATATCTTGGCCTAACAGGGGCACTGGACACGTGGGGATGATTAGGAAGGAATGTGGAAAGGAGTGCTGGCCTAATTGACACGAGGCACTGAGTTTTGAGAGGCCTCGGGCCTTGCTGTCAATTCCCACAACAGTTATGGAGGCCAAGGAGACAGGTCCTTGGAAAGAAGTCAGCGTGGAGTGGGTGGCCTCCATGTTGATTAAGAAGGGGATGGACTTACCCTCCACCATAAGAGTTACCCGAAGTTTGGCGTCCGTGATGGTCCAGGGGGCTTCCGAGATGCTTGGGCAGCATTCATCTTCAGCTGCTAAGCCGAGGATTGGAGCTTCAGGAGCTCTGGGAGCAGCAACGTGAGTCGGACAGTCAACTTTCCGTGGGGGCCCCGCACACAAGGGGCAGGGCTTAGGAGAAATCCCAGGTTGCGGCATTTTTTGGCCCAGTGGCCAGGTTTCTGACACTTGGAGCAAGGTCCAGGAGGGACAGCTGCACGCGCTGCAGTCTGGGTGCCCCGAGGTCCTGTGACCCAGTGCTGTGGCTGCGGTTTGTCTTACGGAAGAGGCAAGCATCTGGAGCTCTGATATGCGCTGCCACAGGGCAGATTGTTTCCTATTATTGAACACCTTGAAGGTGAGGCTGCTTAATTCCTGTGGTGGGGTTTGAGGGCCAGATTTTAATTTCTGTACCTTTTTGTAATGTTTGGGTTGATTGGGTGATACAATGCATCTTAAGTGTTTTTTAGGGGTGAGAGTAGAAGTAAGGACGACATTTAAGTCACTCCAGGTGAGATTATAGGACTCGGGTAAGTACTGGAGGATGTGGGGAAAAGGAGCCTAAATGGTGGCCAATTTGGAAAGGCTGGATAAAGGAAAAGGAATGTGCACCCTAACTATGCCTTTGGCTCCAGCCACCTCTGGAAGCGGGGATTGTTGGGGAGGGGCAGAGGAGGTAGCCTCGGGACTAAACTGTGAGCTGGGCCACGTATGAGGTGGGGAGGTGACAGGAGGGGAATAAGGAGGTGGGTTGTGGGCAGAGGAAGAGGAGGAAGGCCCTGGAGGGTGGGGTTAGGTTCCGGATTAGGGCCTGGTTCGGACAGGTGGGGAGGAGAACGGTCAGAAGTATCAATGGATAAGGAAGATTCTGGCTTACCTGCAGAGGAAGGAGGGGCAGATGGAAGGGAAGAGGAGTAGAGAGGGATTGCTGTTAAAAAAATGCCTGGACGTAGGGAATTTCAGACCATTTGCCCGTGTTGTGACAAAAATTGTCTAAATTCTGTAAAATAGAGAGGTTGAAAGTGCCATTTTGTTTGCCAATTGGAGCTGTTTTTTCACTTGTATTGTGGCCATGCAGTGTTAAGAAGATGAGACGTTTGGGTTTTAGGTCAGGAGACAGTTGAAGAGGCTTCAGGTTTTTTAAAACACAGGCCAGCAGAGAGGAGGCAGGGATAGAGGACGGACGACTGCCCCCGTTCTGGAAAGGCCGCAGAGACATGGACAATGGGCACGCAACCCAGATGCTCAAAAGGAGTCCCTAGTTGAGCCTGGGTTGAACCTCATCATTGATGGGTCGTCAAAGAGAGGGTCGTCTCCATTGACCTGCCGCCAATATCGGCCATGAGCCTGGTGGGCGAGTGACTAGGGTGAACGTCTCCACGATCGATAGTCAAACCCCTGGGGAAACCGCCGGATCCGTGACCTATGTAGGATTTTCTGGTCATGAACCCCAAGAAAGAACTTGGTTTACCTGATTTTCCTTGTTTTTTTTTTTTTTTTTTTTTTTTTTTTTTTTTTTTTTTTTTTTGAGACGGAGTTTCATTCATGTTACCCAGGCTGGAGTGCAATGGCGCGATCTCGGCTCACCGCAACCTCCGCCTCCTGGGTTCAGGCAATTCTCCTGCCTCAGCCTCCTGAGTAGCTGGGATTACAGGCACACACCACCATGCCCAGCTAATTTTTTGTATTTTTAGTAGAGACGGAGTTTCACCATGTTGACCAGGATGGTCTCGATCTCTTGACCTCGTGATCCACCCGCCTCGGCCTCCCAAAGTGCTGGGATTACAGGCTTGAGCCACCGCGCCCGGCCGATTTTCCTTGTTTTTATGGTGGAAAAAGGACAAAACCAAAAGGAGGAGGAGGTGGAAAGGAAAAGTCAAAAGGATGGGAAAGCAAAAAAGAGAGACTGCTTACCAAAATAGCTGGTGGTGTGCGTCTGTGGGCTGGTCTGATGACCCTCGGTCGGTAGGTAGATCTCTTCATGGAGGGAGCACAAGAACAGGGATGGGGGTTTGGTCTCCCATAGGAGTTCCCCTGTCCTGGGTTTCAGCACCAAATGTTGAAAAAATGCAAGCTTTGAATGAAGAGTCCTTCCAAACAGGCTTTGTGTGAGCAACATGGCTGTTTATTCATCTGGGTGCAGGTGGGCTAAGGCCGAAAAGGTCGTTAGCAAAGGGCAGTGGGATAGGAGTTGGTTTTATAGGTTTGGGTAGTTTTTTGGGGGCGGGGGTGTTGCAGAATAAGATTAGTTACAGTGGTGGGTAGGGGCAAGGAGCATACATGACCACAAGTTCAGTTACAATGGCAGGGTTGGGTGAGAGGTATTTACATTATCATAAGAACAATTAAGATGGCAGGGTTGGATGAGGAGCTTGTCTGGGGAAGCGATCAGGGACAATGGCGAATGCAGCCAGGGGGTGGGAGACATCAGCTGGGGCAGGCAGGACTTCAGACCTTCGGGCTCCAGGCTTGCATATGGAGACCTGACAGCTTTTGCCTAACACAGAGAAAGCCCTCACTATCTTTGTGTTAGAGGAATAATCAGAAAATATAGATAAATAAATTGAAAGCAATGGCTAAATTATATAATCAGAGCTAACTGTCAGTAATACAAACTTTATACCTTTAAGGACATGGTCAAAAATTTATTTTTTTAATGTAGAAAAAGGATTGTGATCTTTACTATGTTTCTAAAAAGCATGATTAAGCCCTCATCAATTTCTGTACCTGTGAATGTGCTTTGGCATTATACTTACACAGCATCAGGTATTTTATACTCTGGATAATTAGTGGTGGACAGTTCTGTACCTTTGATTTGCTATTATGCCATCAGTATTCAACAGTTATTTTAACCACTACTGAAATATTTTAAATCCACTGCCATTTAATCATAGCAATTATCCTGTCTGCAGAAGTTTTCAGTGACAGAGAACTACCCTGTGACTGACAACCAATGATGAATAGTTTTTTTCTGACACTAAGTTTGGCTAACAAGTAAGTGAGGATCCTTCACATTTTCTTTGCTTTGCCTTGCCATGTGTCAAAACTGTAAGTCCTCTGACTGGCATTTGACTTGGTGAAGCTATAATTGTCGCGTTGGTTGTGGCTCTGTAAGAGAACAATTATATATATAATCAACTGTCAGCTCAGATGAATTTCTCAGTTTTATTGCTTACTCTTGTTTGTTACTGAATTAACTGGAAATTTACCTTCCTCTCTAATCTCCCGTAGAATAATAATTAAATTCATTTCCCACACATGAAATTCCCATCTCCTGCTTTACTTATTTTTTTATAAGTTAAAAAAAAGAGAAACTTTTAAAGCACAGAACACATATAGCCCAAAGATGTGTTGAAACGTATACTGAATATACTCTATAAAATTTTAAATATATATGTGAAAAATTCTCATGAATATGTGACATAAAAGAAAAAATGGAAGTTAACTTTTTGTAATATTAATCTGTTAAGAAGTGGACATTAGGAAATAGTTCACTATTTTTTGGATGCATATGCTAATGAGCCTTTAGGGAAGGTTATGGAGTGAAATCTAAGATTCAGGGATTCAGATTTTTCTCAGGGAATTATGTGCAATTAAACAATAAGATTTAATGGGTGTGGTATAAAGCTGTCTTAAGTGGTTCTATTCCAAGGTGAGGAAATCATATTTTTTTAACATTGAAACTAAGAGTAATTTGGAGAGAATTCAGAAAATAAGAAAATAATTTAGTTTCAGAGAATTAATTGCTGTAATAGCAGAATACTAAACCTAGAGTTTCAAGTGTGTTAAATATGATGGCCAGGCCCTAAGATGTCACTTTTCTCATCTTTTGGCAGGATGGAAATGACTGTGATGGCTTGTTTATTATGTTATAGTATTCTTATTTGATAATTACATAAGTTGTATTATTTAATGCTTCCTACAAGTCAAAGAGACATTATTATAACTCTGATTTTGAAGATTAGGGCACAATATTTGAATATTAAGTCATAATACATAATGTTATAGTGCCAGGGAATGGTTGAACTTAAAGTCCAATCTGAATGCAAAGACAGTGTTCTTTCTATAAACTCTTCAATTACATAGTCTGTATAAGAGAACACTCTCTTTTCTCTTTTCGCTGAATGAATAAATCAATTTAGTTACTAGAGTAAAGCTGGTATAATTTAATTTATCGATGACCTTGGCTTAACACAGGAACATAATAAACTAAAATAGAGTAAAAAATCTTTTGAAATAACTATGATGTAGCTCTAAGGATAATAAAAAAAGGGCGGATAACTTCAAGGTCCAATAGTAGATGGATAATTAAACAAATTATGCTGTGTCCATATAACAGGTTTTGTGTATTTTAAATCATTACTTTAGTTGTACAATACAAACTCTTCCATATGTCACCAGCGGTTACAGTAAAACATTAAGGGGAAGTAATACCAATGAAGGGAAATCTTAACCTAATATTTAATACTTTATCACTTCATAGGATTTTGAGGAACACTTCTTATTTCTTTGTTCCTTTTTATTTAGAATCACAGAGATGTTCTATAACCCCCCCCAAAAAAAAATCAAACCCAGGAAATATTTTACATATTTAAAAGGTCTCACATTCTCAACATTACTTAGAAAATGAATGGAAAACATTGACATAACACTAGCTTGTGTCTACCTCCATTAAATTTCAAAATCTTTAAAACTGTCACAACTTCCTTAAAGGTGAAATGGCCTATTTTACAATTGAAAAAATTGTCTGGGTACTAATTGAATCTAGAATTAAAACTTGAATCTTTGAGTGTCTTGACCCTTAAAATTATTTTGTTCTGAATAGCAATTAGAAATTGACCTAAAGACATCGGATATATGAAGGCTATTTAATTTTTTAAATTTGCATGAAAGTAATAGTAATCACGCTGATTCTAATTTTCTAACAGAGAAGACAGATAAGTACTATTTATCTGTGAGTCATTTCTCTAATTTTGATAATTTCATATGATACATTCTTAAATGTATGTTTTAGGTTTGTGTTCATTTGAATTTTTTCTCAATTATGTTATATGATGATAAACAATCTATTAACAGTATGGTAACAGAAATAATCCTTTGGAGACAATGGAAGAACCCTATCGGCTATATTGGTGGTATAATTTTTTAACAGGTGTAAAGTGTGTTATTTTAATATTCAGTTGCTATCCACTTTAATTTTATAACCATACTACTCTAATACCATAAATATAAAGCAACTTTATATTTAGAGTATTTTTGAGTGATCTCTTGATGTGGAAATTACATGAATAGGTCATTGATTTCTCTGGTACAAATGACTTTGAACAAAATGCTGCTATGAGCAAAACAAAGTCATCATAACTATCCACTATCCCGTGAACTGTGTTAAATAATCATAATACAAATAAGCAGCTCCAAAATGTTGGTCTCTGGTATGAACCTGTTACTTAAAAGCAGTCGTCCGTTGGTAACGTCTTTCCTGGATTATGTTGCTATGTCACAGCAAAGTTCTAAATACACATAGAGACACTTCAGTACTCAGAACATTTTCTTAGCATGCCCACAACGTGGAGCTGCAGTGTGAACGAGTCAGACCCATGCTCTGGAACACATTGCTGAGTCTAGTGAAGCAAAATATACTAGAGGGGCTGTGAATAAAGTGGTGGGCAGTACCTGAAAGATTTGCCTTAGGCCGAATGGGAAAGATCTGAACTTTCGTGGAAGAAAATATTTATGAATGCAGCCTAAGGTGAAATTAACTAGCATGGATTCAGACTGACACTTGCAGAAGTCCAGATTGTAAATATAAAAATGTCTTTGTTTTTAAGTTGATTGAATCTTCTTGTTCTATTTCTTACAACGGTTAAGTTGTGTGCCTCTATATTTAAGTGCCTGTTTTTTAAAACAATTTTTTTTTTTTGCTTTGAAAGTATGGAAAAAAGGCACATTGCTAGGAAAATGGAAAAGCAGAAAAACTTAAACTGTGATTTATTAGAAAAGTATTTATGGAGCACTTTAGCATACTAGCTGCTTTCTACTCTACCACAAACTTGTGAAGTGGTTAGAACATGTGTTACTGCTTGTGGTTTCCAAATGGGAAAACAAGGACTCAGAAAGCTTACATAACTTCCCAAATGTAAATCTTGTGGTAGAATCTACAATAATTTCCAATTTGTCCTCTTCTAATTCCAGTCCAGCATTTCTCTAGTATATAGTCATTTTTGTTTGGTATGTTTTTCATATTCCACAGTTTCCTGTGCTGTTTGAGTTCTTGTTCCGTGCTTATTTCCGTCTCTCAGCATTTTTACCCTATTCTCCAGCAGAGAAAGAGGGTAGCTTTCTCGATTTCTGTTCGTCTGTATCACCAATCGTTTAACTGTTGGACTGACATAAACCTCAATAGCAGAAATGAAGGGAACAATTGAAAAATCAGAAAGGTCTTGCTTTTGCTACCTTCTGACCCAGTTTGCAAGAGCATATTGGTAAAAACATCTTGGCATCTTTGGAATTCTGTCAAGAAACGCAGAACCCAAATGAAGTCAATATTCATCGTCTCTCACATACATTTTGCCTTTTAAAAACACATTTTGTGCATTTTCTGCCCAAGGTGTCACAGAACTGCTGCATTTCTGTGACTTGAAATTCCAAAGTGAGGCATTTCAGTCTTCTTTCAACCTGAAACAATTCTTATACTTGTCACCTCTTGTAGTTTATACAGGTCTCTTTTGATCCTTTTGCAGTTACTTGCTGAATATTGAAAGGGGCTTTTTGACAAACATAAAACAGGGTTTATGTGTGCTTGTTTATTTTTATAATTTTTATGTGTTGCTAGGTCCAAGAAGCCTTTCTCTCCTTTTTGTATTACTTTGATGCACCTGTTAGGATCCTGCTGAAAGCTCTCTTGCTTCTTTGGAGCTCTGAGAGGAGCTTTGTACCTTTGAAATTTTCACTAGCTTTTGACTAGCTGCCAAGATTTCGGCTACTGTGGTGCAGTACAGAGGCAGCCATGCATTGGGCTGCCAAGTCTCAAACTCTTGTTTAGCATGACAGTGAGAACCTCCAGACCTCACCAAAGATAATTTGCAGAACAGAACTGTATTCTTTCACAAGGTGGTTGGTGCCAAGGTTGGGTTGGTCTTTGACAGAGCAGAAGTCAGGATGATCCATATCAGAAACCTCCTCACACATGGTTTTCCGGTCAGGAGTGGAGGTTAGAGATGGATGAAGTTTGCCAAGTATTGGATATAATGGGGGATATTTAGAAAAGGTACCAGGCACTGAACTGACTCAAATTTCTTCTAGTATCTACTCTTTTTGTAAAAGCGAGAAATTTTGAATTGGGGATAACCTAATTAGTTTAAAAAACCAAAAAAATAAGGAAATAAGCCAAGCATTTTTAAAGGCTTAGCTATTTAAGCATTTCAAATACCTTCTCTCTTAAAAGCTAAATCCTGTTCTTGTTTACACTCGTTTTGATAAGATACTATTTAGACTGATGTTGGATTATCTTAACTGAAAGTTTTAATGTGGATTTCAGGGCTACCTTATGTACTCTTGAAACTATATCACATATATTTTTATTTATACGTATGTCTTTTGATATCTCGCTCTGTTTACATAGATACATATCCATATCCATCTGGCTAGCATGTATTTGCAGGTTTTGTATATCCAGTTCCAATAGCATAGAAGGGGAAAAGGAACCTGAGACCATAATATTCAGTGTTTCTACAAGCAGGATATTAAATTCATTTGTGAGTTCTTAGTGGAATGTAGTAGTTTTTGGTTATATATATTCTACTGCAACTTTTTTCTTTTGAGATAAAGTTTCTCTCCTCACCCAGGCTGAAATGCAATGGCACAACGTCAGCTTACTGCAACCTCTGCCTCCCAGGTTCAAGCAATTCTCCTATCTCGGCCTCCTGAATAGTGGGGATTATAGGCATCCACCACCACGCCCAGCTAATCTTCATATATTTTGTAGAGACAGGGTTTTACCATGTTGGCCAGGCTGTTCTCAAACTCCTGACCCCAGGTGATCCACCTGCCTCAGCCTCCCAAAGTGCTGGGATTATGGGCATAAGCCACTGTGCCTGGCCACAACCTTATTTTTTAACTGGATGCTGTTATACATGAGAGTAGCAAAAACCTATGGTCAAGTTTCTCTACGCCATTTGGAATATTTCAAGAACATTATGGACATAATTTACATTCCAGTTGTTTAAAGAACTGTGTAATGCTGAATGTAGAAATTAACCATTGTTTCCATTGTTTTCAATGCTAATTTTACAAGACCAGTAAGCCTGCAAGAGAATGACTAGCAAGGCTACTCCCTTCATTAAAGAAGGAAGCTGGGTGTGGTGGCTCACAACTCTCATTCCAGCTCTTTGGGAGGCCAAAGTGGGAGAATCACTTGAAGCCAGGAGTTTGAAACTAGCCTGGGCAATGCAGCAAAACCCCATTTCTACAGAAAAATTTGAAAAATCAGCTAGATATGGTGGTGTGCACCTGTAGTCCCAGCTACTCAGGAGCTCTGAGCCCAGGAGGTCGAGAGTGCAGTGAGCCATGATTGCACCACTGCACTGCAGCCTGGAAGACTAATAAAGTCAGAGACCACAGGCGACCTGAGCATACATTGCTCTTGGTGGATAAGTGAGTACACACGACTCATACTGTTTACTTTCCTATTTTCCTTTCTTTCCTTGAATTCTTCTAATATTTGTATTTTTATAGCATTGTATCCATACACACAAAAAAGATATAGATGGTGTGATAGCCTGCATACTGCCCCACAGGCACATAAATCATCTGACTCAAAGAAATGAAAATCTGGACATGACGATTCCTTAGTGAGCACGACGTGATGTATCCTCCCTGCAGCTGCTGTCAATGACACCGCCAGGCTCGGCTCCAGCTCCCAGGGTGCCTCCATACCCTGCATGAGACCCAGTTTCTGACTTAAACTCAAACGGTGCTTCTATCTAGACCTGCGTTTTTCTATCATTTCAGTTTGGTTTCCATGTACATAGAATTCATTTTTTTCATAAGTTAGACATATTTTATTTTTCCTAAAAGCAAATAAAAATTCAGATGAAATCCTCTTTCTCCACTTTCTTCTTTGAATACTTCTTCTTCCTTCCCTCATGCCACTCCTCCCTCCCCCTTCCTCTGCTTCCCCCCAGCCCCACACATCACGAAATACTGTGCTTGTTGATATATTGTATTTGATTATGTTCGGAGAGCAAAGGAGTATAACACATTGTTCCATTCCCTGGGAAGCTTACTTAGCTAAATAACATTATAAAATTTAAGTGCTCTGATCCTCAGAGAGATGAGAGGGAGAAATTAGTAAGGCTAGGTTAGCAAGGAGAGGCTTCATTTAATAAATATTTAATGATGATTTACTGTGTGTAATTTATTTGCATGTTGACTGCTCTGCCTCCCAGCTCCTCACCCTTCTACTGTAAGCTCTTCCTGCACGAGTATTGTATTTGTTTTGTTCAAAATTGTATACTGTCTACCTGTGATACTCAAAGTGGGCATTGGAAAGTATTGTTGAATGAATGCATGTAAGAATGGCAATTGGAGAATTCTAGGTTGTGCTTCTTTGTTTCAAGGAGATGGTACTTCAGTAGGGAAGCATCACATAAAGAATGTGATGGATGTGCTTTCAGGGAGGGAAAGGATGCTTTCAGTTGGGTTCACTCATTGCTGGTTCCTATTTTTTCTGGTTTAAGAAAGGATGAATTCACTCAGCATTGAAATCAAGTAGAAGGTAATTTACTACTTACTCATTTATGTGTTTGCATGCCAGCAGCCAGCTGTTTCCTGGATCATATTTTATTACAATTTTTATTTATAGTATATCTTTACAAGAAAAACATCCGATGCAGCCGGGCTTAGCAGTTGGTATGTAATAATGTGTATTTTAAAGCTACATAGAAGACACTTTTTGCAAGTTTCCTTAGAACAGTGAGAGTATCAAATCCCTTTCCCCCCATTGTTAAAGCTGTGAAGAATTTCTCCTGAGAGGTATGGCTTTGGTACAATGGACAGTGGATTAGACTTGAGGTTAGGGATCATGTGTCTGAATCTTCACCCTATCACATCTTAGCAATGTGGACTTGGTAAATTATTAACCTGGGGGTGGCTCAGTTAATAGTTGCCTCACAAGGTGAGAAGGTATGAGAGTTAAAGGAAAAAAGGATGTCAAGTACTAAAAACATATAGTTTTCTTTTTTCATCTTTCCAGTATAACAAATTTTTGTTCTGGGAGTCTATTATAACAACTGAGGAAATAATTTAAATTACTTTATCTATGTTAATTCTGAATTTTACCTTCATTTTAAGCACTTTGTAGGAATGTCCATATCATATACCTAGTCCATTTTATTTTGTGATTTCCCCAAAACACCAGAATGCAATGCCAGCTCTCGACATGTTGTTCTATCTTTCTACAGAAATTAGAACTCCCTTGGATTATAAATACATGGATTGCACAGAGCATTTTCATGGTACATAATGGGAGTGAATTGTCCTTCAAACTTATTTCAGTCCAGAAAAGAACAAATGTTACAAAAGAATCAGGTTAATAACTACACCTTTTGAAATCCTTCTTCATAGCATTCATTTTAAATCCTTTCAGAGAAGCTCATGGAAATGCGCGGTCATGTCTGTAGATGGCATCCTTGTACCGATGAAATAAAATGATAATTAAGTATGCGAGATCGTTCCCAGAACTGTCAACCTGTTTAGTGTTAAGTGCCTGCTTAAGAATCCATGATACCAGGTTTTGGAATTGGGAAATAATGCATGGGAAGTCGATATGCATTTTTGGAAAAAAAGTAGATCAAAAACAAACTGATGGGTTCTATAATAGTTTGTGTGTGTGTGTGTGTGTGTGTGTGTGTGTGTGTGTGTGTGTGTGTGTATTAAAGTGTCTTACAGGAGAAAAGTTGAAAATAGGTCAAGATGAAAGGCTTCACTTTTATTTTCTGGAAGCATTTAATTAAACCATGGAGGACCACAAGTAATAAGACTGGGGACTGGTCAATGTCAGCCCTAAGCCACCCCAAAGTAAAATTCTGCAATCTTCCCCATTCCGTCAACATACCTTATGTGATAAAGAACTTTTTATACATGTTTTTCATTTCTTTATGATTAGTTTTTTCCTGGTTTGTGTAAACTGTTCACATATTGTTTCTTCCTTTTTTTTTTCTTAAAAGAAAAAAAAAACTATAATTGGATTTTTGTGTTGCTAATCCTGGTCAAGGTACTAATATTTTATTGTTGTGGCTGGGTGCAGTGGTTCACACCTGTAATCCCAGCACTTTGGGAGGCTGAGGTGGGTGGATCGCCTGAAGTCAGGAGTTTGAGACCAGCCTGGCCAGCATAGTGAAACCCTGTCTCTACTAAAAAATATAAAAATTAGCTGGGCATGATGGTGGGCACCTGTAATCCCAGTAGCTCAGGAGGCTGAGGCAGGAGAATTGCTTGAACCCAGGAGATGGAGGTTGCAGTGAGCCAGCACAGTGCCACTGCACTCCAGCCTGGGTGACAGAATGAGACTCTGTCTCAAGAAAAAAAAAAAACCCTCAAAACTAAACAGAAAAACAAACAACTATCATAACTATAACTGAATTTTTGTGTTTCTAATCCTGGTCAGGGTGCTAATACTTTATTGTTGTGTATATGTTTGTAGTTTATGAAACATTAAGGAACATTTTACCTAAAAGGGTGTTTTAATAGTCTGATTATTGGAATAAGTTATTGGGATACATTGTGCACTCTTGTCCTGGAAACTCGCATGTAGGGAACAGCATTAACCACTGCATATGATCTATGACATGTGTAAGTTGTTTTTTCTAAGTTGCAGTTGGTACAAAGAGATTTGAAAACAAGCACCCATATTTTTTCCTCCTAAGAACTGTAATTTCTGGCCGGGCGTGGTGGCTTATATCTGTAATCCTAGCACTTTGGGAGGCCGAAGTGGGTGGATCACCTGAGGTCAGGAGTTCAAGACCAGCCTGGCCATCATGGAGAAACCCCATATTTTTTATAAATTTCTTTTATTTTATTTTTTAAATTTAAGATTAAAAAGATTATTAAAAAAAATAAGAACTATAATTTCTTTGTTTATTTTTGTTTACCAGAATGTCTAGCAGCCTGTATATCACAACTACTGGGCTATATCCACTTTTACCAGACTGGTAGAAATATTTCATCAGCCTTCACTGATAGCAAATACCATCTCACTTTTTATCACTATTTATTATGAACAATGATAATAATTGTTATATATAACTGATGTTATTTAAAAGACTCTATATTCTGTAAACCTGAGCATACCTACAATTAAGTAAATGCTCCAGTTCTAAGATTATTTAAATTTAGCTTCGTGTAGAGAAATCATGTTTATTTGCGTCGTTTTCTTTTGGTATTCAATGGAGAAAAATATGATACAGGAAAATAATGAAATGCTGGGTCTCATTAGACTGGTGGCTATAGCCATGGTAAGATTGAGCATTGATTGAAAGACATTTTAACACCAGCAAGTACTAAGTTCTATGCTAGACCCTGCAGAAACAAAACTGAGAAATATGTAGTCCCAGCCCTTGAGGGTCAATAACTCAGTGCAGGGGGCAGTAACATGTAAAACCATGATAAGAAAAAGCCAGCATGATAAGATATATAAATCAGGGTGTTTTAGAGACAAAGAGCATACAGCTAAGTTTACTTGAATGAGTTGAGTCAGTCTTCATGTGTTGGAACTGAGTCTTGAAAAGATAGCCATTGGAAGATTGTTTAATTTACATTTTTTTCAATGGCTAAATATGACACATAGTATAAAACGTGTATGTGCCATTTGATGAATGCATATAAAGTTAACATTGTGTAAACATCATCAAGTTAGAAGACAGTGTAATGAAACATTCCTATCTAGAAACATGGGCATATTGCCAGATTGCAAACCCCCGTTTCCTCTCAGATGTAACCAACATCCTGACTTAACTAAGAATCATTTGTTTTGATTAAAAAAATTAATATACTTTCTTTTTTTTTTTTTTTTGGAGACAGAGTTTTGCACTGTCGCCTGGGCTTGAGTGCACTGGCGCGATCTCAGCTCACTGCAACTTCTGCCTCCCAGGGTCAAGCCATTCTCCTGCCTCAGCCTCTCTCGTAGTTGAGATTACAGGCGCCCACCACCATGTCCAGCTAATTTTTTGTATTTTTAGTAGAGACAGGGTTTCACCATGTTGGTCAGGCTAGCCTTGAACTCTTGACCATGAGATTCTCCTGCCTTGGCTTAACAAAGAGCTGGGTTTACAGGCGTGAGCCACCGCTCATGGTCATGTGCTTTCGTAAATAGCAGAGTTTTGCCTAGCTTTGAACAGGTGTCATAATATGGATTATTTTGTGTCTGGCATCTACTGCTCATATTTTGTTTGTAAAATCCATATATATTATTGCATACAGTTGTGGTTGATTCATTTTAATTGCTGAATAGTTTATGAATATAACACAATTTATTGAGCTATTCTATTGCTGATGGCTATTTGAGTGTTTTCACTTTGGGGCTATTCAGAATAATATTACGGAGAGTTGCCTGTATATAATTATGTTTCTCTACAATGCCTGCTGAGGAGAGAAATTGCTGGATTATATGTTTTACATACTCTCAAGTTTACTAGATAATGTCACACTGCTGTTTGATTTGGTTGTGCTAACTTACACTCTCACGATATGAGATGACGTCTCCACATCCTCAGCAATACATAGTATTGTCAGACTGTCAGTTTTTTAACCACTCAGTGAGTTTGTAATTATATTTTACTCGAGGATATTCTTGAGCTTTGTTCTTCGAGAATGTACTTCCATATAAATTTTTAAATTATGTTGTCAAATTATATGAAATTTGTTATGGTTTTGGGTGGGATAACATTCCATTCATATTGTTGTAAAGTTTCAACTTTTAAACAATGAACAAAGTATGTAGCTTCATTAGTTAACTGCCTTTAATGCTTCTCAATAATATTTTATAATTTTTCTTGGAGATATCTCACATTTCTGTTTATAGTTATTCCCAGAATATCTAAATTTATATTCACTGATGCTATTGTAATTTATTGAAACTTTGTTTTCTTACTGTTGTTTTTAGGAATGCAATTTAATATGTATGTCAAGTTTATATCCAGCAACCTTGTTAAACAACTCAACTATCACAAGAATAGCACAGGGAAAAAAACTATTCCCATGCTTCAGTTACCTCCCACCTAGTCTCCGCCACAACACCTGAGGATTATGGGAGCTATAATTCAAGATGAAATTTGGATAGGGATATAGCCAAACCATATTATTCTGCCCCAGCACCTCACAAATCTCATGTCTTCACATTTTCAAACCAAGTATGCCATACTAACAGTTTCTCAAAGTCTTAACTCATTTCAGTATTATCCAGAAGTCTACAATCCAAAGTCTCATCTGTGACAAGGCAATTCCTTTCTGCCTATGAGCCTGTAGAATTCAAAGCAAGTAACTTATTTTCTATGTACAATACAGGTACAGGATTCGGTAAATACAGCCTGTCTGGGAGAAATTGTCCAAAACAAAGGGGTTACAGGTTCCATGCAAGTCTGAAATCCAGCAAGGCAGTCAAATATTAATGTTCTAAAATCATCTCCTTTTACTCCGTATCTCACATCCAGGGCACACTGATGCAGGCAGTAGGCTCCCACAGCCTTGGGCAGCTTTGTCCCTGTGGCTTTAACGGGGTATATCCCCCACTCCTGGCTTCTTTCAAGGGCTGGCATTAAGTGTCTGTGACTTTTCCAGGTGCACAGGGCAAGCTATTCAGGTGGATCTACCATTTTGGGGTCTGGAGGATGGTGGCTGTCTTCTCACAGCTCCACTAGGCAGTGCACAAGTGGGGACTCTGGGGGAGGGGAATCCCACCTCACATTTCTAATCTGTACTGACCTAGCAGAGGTTCTCCATGAAGGCTCTGCCCCTTCAGCAAACTTCTGCCTGGACATCCAGGCATTTTCATACATCCTCTGAAATCTAGACAGAGGTCCCCAAACCTCAATTCTTGATTTCTATGCAGCTGCAAGACCAAAATCATGTGAAAGCTGACATGGCTTGAGGCTTGGATTCTCTGAATCCACAGCCTTAGCTGCACCTTGGCTCATTTTAGCCACAGCTAGAGTGGCTGGAATGCAGGGCACCAAGTCCCTAGGTTGCACACAGCAGGAAAGTCCAGGGCCCAGCCCATGAAACCATTTTCTTCCTTGTAGGCCTCTGCCTGTGATGGGAGGGACTGCCATGCAGGTCTCTGACATGCCCTAGAGACATTCTCCTCATTGTCTTGGTGAATAACATTGGGCTCATCGTTACTTATGCAAATTTCTGCAGCAGGCTTGAATTCTCCTCAGAAAATGGATTTTTCTTTTATATCACATTGTTGGGATGCAAATTTTCTGAGCTTTTATGCTCTACTTTCCTTTTAAATGTAAATTCTTATACCAAATCATCTCTTTGTGAATGCATAAAACTGAATGCTGTTAAGAACATCTAAGTCACCTCTTATATGCTTGGCTGCTTAGAAATTTCTTCTGCAAGATACCCTAACTCATTTCTCTTAAGTTCAAAGTTCCACAGATCTCTAGGGCAGAGGCAAAATGCTGCCAGTTTTTTTATTTGTTTTGTTTTGTTTTGCATAGCAAGTATCACCTTAGCTACAGTTCCCAAGTTCCTCATCTCCGTCTGACACTACCTCAGCCTGGACTTTATTGTCTGTATCACTATCAGCATTTTGGTAAAAACCATTCATTAAGTCTCTAGGAAGTTTAAAACTTTCCCACATCTTCCTGTCTTCTTCTGAGCCCTTCAAAGTATTCTATCCTCTGCCTGTTACCCAGTTCCACAGTTGCTACTACATTTTCAAGTATCTTAATAGTAGTACCCTACTCTGCTGGTACCAATTTACTGTATTAGTCCATTTTTATGCTGCTGTGGAGAAATTCCTGAGACTGGGTAATCTATAAAGAAAAAGAGGTCCACATGGCAGGGGAGGTCTCACAGTCATGGTAGAAGGCAAAGGAGGAACAGAGGCATGTCTTACATGGTGACAGGCAAGAGAACTTGTGCAGAGGAACTGCCCTTTATAAAAACCATCAAATCTTGTGAGATTTATTCACTATCATGAAAATAGCACAGGAAAATTTGCTCCTGTGCTGTTCTTGTGATTGTGCATAAGTTTCCTCCCATGAAATGTGGGGATTATGGGAGCTACAATTCAAGATCAGATCTGGATCAGGGCACAGAATTAAGCCATATCACATGAGAAAAGGAAAACTTTGCTGTTGAAGGATGATGAATATGATAATCACAGGTACCTCAAAACTAGTATATTCCTACAATCTACCAATATCACCTAATTTGAACTCTAAGTCTAGGTAGCTCTCTCTTCCTCTTTATAAAGTTTTAGAAATTTCATGTTAGACACATGTATTAAATTATTATTCTCCTCTGCCTTTGAATTTTTCTTAGCTTCATTAGTGATTATAAGCATCTCAAAATCATTTTTATACCCAAATAGTGTCTTAAATGTTTGCATTCTGACATACACTAAAACAATGTAGAGATGGAGTCAGTGTCACTACAGGATGATGGAATAAGACTAAGAAGGAAAAGTTTGAACCAACAAACTATGTATTAATAATAAAGGAAATAGCATTTAACATGTTTAAAATGGCCGAACTATGAAAAAGTGGGAGTTCAGATAATGTATTCTACTGCTCAGTTTTGTCAGTGTATGTTGTTGAAAGCTTTATGTGTTATGCCACTGTCCCCCAAACTGCCAACACATGGAAAAGATCTGTAAAATGGAGATCCCATAGATGTAGATGTTCATTCACCACAATCTGTGCCTGACTACAAAAATATTGTTAACAAAATATGTCTTTTTTTGGTTGTTTGATGCTTCACCACATGAACTATGGATCACTAAACCCCTTATGACCAATTATAAATTAAAGTAAAATTACCAAAGAGTATGTGAAATTAAATTAATGCTCCCACTTCAACTTAGTCAAAGAAATATTAAGTAATATCCTAGCTTCCCCTTAGATCTTTGAGGCAGAGCTGAGAAAAGAACTAGTTTCTTCTCACTCCTGATGCAGGATTTACCTTCTTCACATCTCCTTTACTTTCTTTAATTTGAAATGGATATTTCATTTTTATTCTTAGTCTTCTATTAGTCTCTTAAAATCATGACCCAAACTATCATAAATTGCACAAAACCAATTTTTGCTGTAAAAGAGTGAGTGCTTTTGAGTAAGATCCAATGAAATAATCATTCTTTGTCTATTATATGTAACTCTATCTCCACCCCTTATTTGATTGCTGTTTCATTTTTGCTTAATAAGTTCTTCCAATATGTCCATAACTAAGGTTTATAATCTTATATGTAATATACGACATTTATAATTCTATTTCTAAGACCATTTTCCTAATGGCTGAACCACTTTGAAATATCAATATGGTTAGTGTTGTGCATTTTGCAAAGTTTTCTAATGAAGACCATTCTCCAGGACTGTCTAAAATCGTGTGCCAGTACAGAATGCATTATCTAGGTAAAACAGTCAGTGGCCACATATTATTTAATAAAACAAATGCAGTTAAAGTCTTCAGGGAAAGAATAAGATTGTATAAGTATTTCATTCCGCTCAATGAGCAAGACAGTATAATATGTGATTATGTGCTATTTGAAAGGTTTTTGAGCATCATAAAACTAAATTTTGGAATCAATTCAACAAAAATGACATAAATGGATAAAGAGAAGGACAGAAAGATGAGATTATAATTGGATTATAATGGCATGAAATTTTGAAGGAAGAAAATTAGGAACCAAATTAAGGAGAGTAGAAGGAGAGAGACTGAGGAAACAAAGTCTAGAAAGCGTTTAAACCCCAGACAGTGTTTTAGTAAGAAGAGTTTTAAATGGCTCAGTATTCATTGTAGATTCATAGTAATCCAATTTTGCAGCATGGCAAAGTGAAATGTGTTAGGCAGATTAAAGGTCCAATACTGGCTGAGATACTTAATGATTTTATGAATTTGGATAAGTTACTGTATATTTTTCAGCTTTAGTATCTTCATCTGTAAAAAAATATAGGAGTTATTTTCTTTACAGGATATGTGAAAGTAAAATAGAATCACATATTCAAAAATGCCTATCTCAGTATTTGGCTCATAGCATACCTCCAATAAATGTTTCTTTATGCCTTTCTTACTTCATATTATTGGGATTGTTTTTCTAGCTATGATAGATCATGTCTGGCATAGTATATTACAGGACAATTTCTTTTCCAAGAACTTTAAATCCTTAGTATATTTGAATAAAACTTTATTAAATAGTTATTATAAAATCTAATCTCTGTTGAACACTTTTTATGTACATCAGATATTCTGCATGAAATATCACATTTAATTCTCACTGCAATTTTATATGTTATTTCTATCATCCTCTTTCATAGATTTGATCATTCATATAAAGTATAAATGGTTATCCAGAAACTAAAACTAAGTTTGTCTCACTCTGAAGCCTATGATCTTAACCATGAAATTACACTGTTTAATTGATGGTCATCAATGATGCTAATGTTTACAGATTTCATATATATATTTTTTTCCAGAGAGAGAGAGAGAGAGAAAATGGCAGGGGAGAGAGAGAGCTAGAAAGAAAAAGAGAGAGAGAGTGGGAAAGAACATAGAGGATATCAAAAGAGTATGACATGACTATAATTGATTTTTATTCTGTGCCTAACTTTTTGAACTTACCCAAGCAGCAATATCTCTCAGCCTTACTTTTTGCAATGTAAAATTGGATAAATATGCTTATCCGCAATGTTATTTTTAGGAATAAATGAAATTATACGTTTGTGTGTGGTGTCTAAGCACGTGTTTATGTGTAGTGTATAGCATTGCCCTATTCTTGGCAGAGAAAGAAAACGAGCTGTCCATTTTTATAGATTGAAAATATTTGAATCATAATGCCGTATGATGGCTGAAATAAAACGTGAACCACTTCACTCCAATTCCTGTAACAGCAGCA
The DNA here is from genome assembly GCF_009761245.1 of Sapajus apella. Lineage (NCBI taxonomy): Eukaryota > Metazoa > Chordata > Mammalia > Primates > Cebidae > Sapajus > Sapajus apella. The sequence continues at coordinate 37,717,715 of NW_022436949.1, forward strand.
GAGTTGGAGCTAAAAATTATAGACTCGGGAAAATGTAAAAACAGCTATTTGAAGGCACAGAAAATGGCCAAAAGAAAGAAGAAACTGGAAGGGATTTGATCCCTGAAGAAAAGAACTATACTGGGTAAGGTTCATGTTCATGTGGCTTTTTGTCAGAGGGTACTCGTGACTCACGTGGCAACAGTTCCCCAGAACTGAAGCCGAGAGCCACAGACTTCCTGGCTTGAGGAGTCAGATGATGAAGTTTGAGTCCACAAGACTGTCTTGGAAGTGAAAGAGGAATTTAATAAAGGAGGGAGCAACAAAGGGAAGAAGCCTCAAATCTGCATATATAAACTATTCTCAAATCTTTGGCTCACTCCTCATTACATGAGGGAGCCTCCAAACATTCTGAAACAACATAACAACTTTTTTTAGCCAAAAGAACCCAATAGTAAGTTTAACGGCTGTCCACCACAAGCAAGACAGATTGTGAAGTCAGTGCAGGCAAGTTAACTAAAATAACATTCTTTAGAGGAAGCTGACAGAATCCAGAGTTTAATACATGTCCACAAACTTCAGTTGAAAATACTAAAAAAATACATGCAAGATAATGTGAGAAACAGGACCAAGAGTAAAATTAAAAGGCAATTAATAGTAAATAAATCATAAACTTGACACATCTATATGTTGCAGTTAGTAGATAAAGACTTTAAAGCAGTCACATTAAATATGTTCAGGAAATTAAAGGTAAATATGTTTACATTGGAAGAACTGATATGGAATATCAGTATCTTTATCAATCTAAATATCTATCAAACATCTATCAAGAGTACCAAATGGAAATTTGAAATACAGTTTCTATTGAATGCATATTGCTTTTATAACATAATAAAATCATAAGTTGAGAAATCATAAGCTGGGGAGCATATTTATTATTAAGAGGACCATTCTCCCCTAAATTAATGTGTTTTCAGTGAAATACCAAAGTCTCTATAGGCTGTTTTATATTAAATGACAAAATATTTAAAATATCTATATGGACATGTAGAAGACAGAATAAGCAAAATAATCTTGAAAATGATGCCTATAATTGGAGCATTTACACTATTCAACATCAAAATTTAAATTAAACCCAGAGTATTCAGTAGTGTATGGAACAGACATGAGAATAGACAAATAGATCACTAAAGCAAAAGAGTAAGTTCAATTAACTTTTAGCAAAGTTGCCAAACCAAATTAATTGAGGAAAGCATTTTAAATAAATGATTTTAAAAAACCGTTTAATTGAATGCATGTTTTTGTGTGTATATATGTGCATGTCACACCATACACACCAATCAATTCATGATGGATCATAGACTTAAGAGAACATAAATACAAAATCTAAGAGTGGAGTGATGGTTACCAGAGGCAGAAAAGGAGAGTTGGGAAGGGGGACATAGAGAGGAGTTGTTCAATGGGTAGGAAAATGTAGTTAGATAGACAAAGTAAGATCTGGTGTTTGGTAGCATAGTAGGGTGAATATAAGTAACAATAATTCTATATTTCAAAATAACTAAAATAGTGGAATTGGAATATTTCTAACACAAATAAATGATTAATTCTTGTGGTGATAGGTATTCCAATTACCCTGATATAATCATTACACATTATGTGCTTATACCAACATATCAGTTGTATCCTATAAATATCTACAACTATTATGTATCAATAGAAATTATTTAAAAATGTATGAAACCTAAAAGCTTTTAAAAGAACACAAAAATATATCTTCTTGACCTATAGTTCAGTAATGAATAATCAAAGCATTAAAAATACTGTATAAGCTGCATACAAATGCAAAGTATTCTCATGATAAGACAGTTACAATATGAACACAGGTACAAATTAGAATAAATATGCATAAAATCTATATTGGGCAAAGGCTGGTCTAGAATATATAAAGAGTTCCTACAATTTAGTAAAAAACAAACGAATAGAAGAACAAAGGACATAAATAGACACTTAGCTCATCAAGGAGGACATATGAAATGGCAATTAGCACATGCAGATTGCTCAGTTATTAGTCATCGTGGAAATGTAAATCAAGACCATAGCTCTGTTATTAGTTATCACAGAAATGTAAACCAAGACCATAATAAGATACCATACCACACAAATTAAATTGGCTGAAATTAGACTTAATAGACTGATTCTTCTTGAGCATATAGAATAACTCCTATAGTGATTGAAGTTTAGAATGATATAATCACTTTGGAATGTGTTTTTAACACTTTCTCATAGTTAAACACCCCTTACTCATTAACTTGGCAATATATCACTGCATATTTACCCAAGAGAAACTAAAATATATCCATATAAAGACTTGTTTATATGTACTCACAGAATCATTATTCAAAATGTCCAGTGTGGTAAGATGGAAGTATCTATCAACAGCAGAAAAGATAACCAAACTTTGATGTATTTACACAGTGAATTCTGAATATAATAGAAAGAAACAAACTAGTGATACATGCAACAACATGGCTGAATAGCAAAAGCATTATGCTGAGTGAAATAAGCAAACATATGATTCCATTTATATGAAGTGCTTAATATAGAAATCTAATGTTGCACAAATCAGAACATTGGTGCTTTGTGCAGAGTGGAAAGATAACTTTCTTAGATTACCTTAATATTTCTTATCATTATAGATTATGGGAGTGTGCATTTGCAAAAACTCATTGAATGGTATGTTTAAGATTTGTGCATTTCATTTTGTGTCACTACTCACACTCACTCTTCATATACAGTTATTGTGTGTGTGTATATATATATGTACACACACACACACACACACACACACACACACACACACATATATATATATATATATATATATATATATATATATACACACACACATTGGAGTCCAATGTTCAAGGGCAAGAAGCATCTAGCATGCGAGAAAGATACAGGCTGGGAGGCTAGGCCAATCTCTCCTTTTCACATTTTTCTGTCTGCTTTATATTTTCTGGAAGCTGATTATATTGTGCCCATCAGATTAAGGATGGATCTGCCTTCCCAACCCACTGAGTCAAATGTTACTTTTTTTTGGCACAACCCACACAGACACACCCAGTATTAATACTGTGTATCCCTCAGTCCACTCAAGTTGACACTCTGTATTAACCATCACACTTGGAAAAAATTATATTAGTATCTAAAGTCTCTACAATTTTTGCAAATTTTCTATGAATTTGAAATTACATTGAAATACATAGGTAAAAATGCACACCTAACTTTTTTCATTACTAATTATATGTTGTTGGTTCTGGAGAACCATGACAAATACTTTATTAATCCTAAAATTTTGAATAAAGAAAGCCAGTTTACCTTCTTAGAAAACTAAAAATATATTAATTAAGGAAAATTTAGCTAAATCCATTATAACAGAGGAAAACAGAGTGATTATAAATCTTTTAGATTTAGAACTTTACAGTTCTTTAAACACACCGTTTACTAATGTCTTGACCTGCCGTGGTTACACTGCTTTGTAGTTTATTTAAAGATAAAAATACACATATTTAAAGTGATGGTATGGGGGAATGATCACAGAAGAAAATACTGAGCACTAAGAATAAATTTAAATATTGTGTGTTACTATATACTCAGAAAAATTTTGACAATAAGTTCTCTAAGTGTTGTAATTAGAATTTATTGAATAGTGATATTATATAGGAGGTTGATATCATAAATATTGTCATTAATTATTTTTCAGAAATTCACTACTTTTTAATATTTTTGACCTCTATTCTTTTCCATTTAAACTTTTCAGTTTTCATTTCCTGATGTTTTATATTAAACTTATGAACACTTTCTTCATCTGCAGTACAGCAAATTTTCTTGCTTTATTTCAGAGATGGGGAAACATTTAGATTTGGTGCCACTGTGGGTTACCTCTGCCCATATATATTTAAAAAATATATATTCTACTTAAAATATAGCACTTCATATTACTATTAATATTTCAGTTATGAATACATATAATCTGATATATAGATTAACTCTTTCAATATAAGTATATTTATAAAAGCATGGGTGCTCATTAATCATGAATCTATTTTATAAGATAAATGTGTATTCAATCTTAAGGTAAATTTCAATGCACTTTTAAATATCATCTGACATATATTTTGAGGTTCATTTTATGTTTAAGAAAATACCATTTCTGTTCACATTTGCCATCAAATTTACACTCACATCCTTCAGAATCCTTAATTTTTGCTGACTGGGACAAACTCAGACTCAAAATATTTTATTTACTACTTTAAATATATTTAAATGTTTTAAAAATATTTTTAAAAATCTTTAAAAGTATTATTATGCTCAAATAAGAAATCTGTTCACATTCTGTATGGCAGTTAAATTGTTTGGTTTCCTATAATAATTTGGAAATTATTTGCCAAACTGTTTTTACCAAATTGAATAATTTGGAGGTTTTGAATAATCAGAGGTTTTAGAAAATACTTATGTCAGAAATTAAAACTGATATATGATAATTTAACATTTCAATATATATAATTTCTATATTGAGTCAAATTTATATTTAAATATGTAAGAGAAATATACATATAGCTCTCTTACTCCGAAGGCAAATTAAAATTTTCTAAATTGTTTGTGCCAGTAACGTTCTGAGAAATCAAATGAGTATCTAAATTACTATTAGGAACCCCTATTTTTAATTTTCTTTTATTAAAATTTTTAAAGATCTGTTTTCAAAGGACTTTGTCAAGATCTGATTGTACAGGAAATCAAAATTAACCAAAAACTTTTTGATCTGATTGCTTTCATCTGTGAAACTCAATTATGGTTCTATTATTGGAAATCAGGGAAGTTATTCGCTGAATGACAATATGGATCAAGATCACCTTTATGCTTGTTAGAGATGATACTCATCCAGAGACCTTTAGCTTAATGACCCAGCTTCTTGTGCATAAGTTACAGTCTGAGACTGCTGCAGGAACGTAAGAAGCTTCATTAGTCTTTTAGGCCACAGGGAAAACATTAAATTAACAAAAAAGGAAAGAAAAGAACAAAATATCATGTCAACCACAAAGAGGCTGTAGTCTTTTGCATTTCTAGTCCCTTAGCTATGAAATACCATGTGGAGTTGTGTTTTGATAAATTTTGTGTAACTTCTGTCATTTAAGTTTTCAATGTGTCTAAATCTATTACATAGTATTTCATAGTCATAACTTTTTTGAAGTTAGAAAATTACTATGTCATGCTCATATTCTGAGCTCGAATTGCCTTCACTGTGAAATGGAAGCTGGCTCTAACATGGCTGAGGAGGAATCCCAGGATTGGAAGTCTGAATCTCAAGAGAGAAATGAGAGATAAAGCCATGAATTTGGATGTCATGGTGATTGGTAAAAAATGACATGGTGGGGGTCATCCAGGGAGCGTTTTTAGAATCAGAATTCCAGAAGGCTGAAGATGAGACCTTTGAATCACTGAAGCAGAGCAGCAGATGTTGTAGATGAAAATGGAGAGAGCAACATTCTGAATGGATAGAATGCATTTAACAGTAAAGTGACAAATGGGGCAGATGGCCCAATCATCAGGCATATTTAAGAGGTGACTATCGTTGCAGGAATTAGATCAGTGGATATTTCAAAGAAAAAACATTTCAGTGATAAACTATGGATGAAACGGAAAGTTTGGGTATTAATGGCAATAGAAAACATGGTAGACAGACACTGTCCCAAGTTCTCTCAAAGCCCCCTGCCATCCCAGCTGCCCTGGGTGCTCCACAGAACTCAGTGATGTCCCCAGGATCCACTAACTAAAAGGACACACTTAGCTCAATAGGTGCTTCAGGCTCCTAGGCTCTTGTACACATGGTGCCACACTGATTATTCAATAATTTTCATAGCACCCCTACAGGGCAACACAAGGTTAAAGAAAGTAATGTGTTTTGTTTCGTTTCTTGATCTTGTTTTTAAGAGGAGAAAGATTATACATGTTTACAGAGTGAAGGGAAGAGCTGGGCAGAGATGTAAATGTTAAAATCAAGGAGGATGGGGATGGGAAAACACAAAGGATACACAGAAGTAGACAAGAGCTTTGAGTGGGAGGAGAGAGCCTGGCACGGATAAAAAGATTGGAAATGAATATGGACAACTTTGTACATTGGTGGGTAGGAAGGTGATGATTCCTTTGCTAGGGCTTTGATATTTTCTCGTAATTAGGAGGCACTGTTACCGCTATGCAAGGGACAGCAGTGAGCCAGGAAGTTCAGGGAGAATGGTAAACATCTTCCATAAGGAATGTGAGACCTTGTTCTTTCTACTTCTATTACAGAGTAGAGTTTAAGCTAGGAATAAAATACTAGTGTATGTTTCATTTACCTAGTTTTATAAAATGTATCTCAAGAGCACTCGTAATAACATTATGAAATATAGCCCTGAACCCTGTTTCCCGTGTTCCCACATACATATATACCCATAATAAGGTTTTCGTTAGAGTTTATAAAAATATGATTACTCTATATGCTACACACATTAAACTCCATATTCTTCCTCATCAACATGTAGTAGTCATTCCAGTGAGCTAATGTGTAAATATCTAACTCACATTGTTTTGGTAATTTCATAAAATTCAATAATATGCTTTTGCTAAGTTGATATCTAACTCAGATTTTTCAGTAATTTCATAATATTCAATAATATGCTTTTGCTAAGTTTATTCTGTAGTTTCCATGTTTAGGATCACTTATTTATTTATTTAGTCCCACATTACAATGCATAGCAAAGAACAGCATCTCCCTTTATAAACATATTGGGATTTCACATAAGGATTGCTCAGATTTTTAAATTTATGTTCATATTTCCTGAAATTTCAAAAAGATAATAGACATTTTCCAAAGAGTTCTAGTAATTTAGACCCTTAATGACAATCCATGAAAACTCATATCTCTGCATCTGTTTCAGCACTGAACACTATTGCCTTCATTACCTTCCAGTTACTCTGGAGTAGGGGTAGAAATACAGGGTTAGTACTCTCTTTAATCACACATAATTCATAGGTCATTAATGTTATCTTTTTAAAAATGTAATATTTTACATGTAATATTAAAAAATATATTAGCAAATTTTTTGTTTGTTTCTTTTGAGACAGTCTCACTCTGTCGCCTAGGCAGGAGGGCAATGGCGCCATCTTGGCTCACTGAAACCTCTGCCTCCTGGATTCAAGAGGTTCTCCTGCCTTAGTCTCCTGAATAGCTGGGATTACAGGCACACACCACCACATCTGGCTAAGTTTTGTATTTTTAGTAGAGATGGGATTTCATCATGTTAGTCAGGCTGGTCTTAAACTGTTGACTTTGTGATGCACTCACCTCAGTCTCCCAAAGTGCTGAGATTATAAGCGTGAGCCACTGTGCCTGGTGCAAATTGTTAAAAAGCGTTTCCTGACTACAGAGAAAACAAGCTGGTTCAAACAATCCTTCATCCTGCAATTCTTTGGGAGGACAATCTGGTTTTTCTGTTTAGGAACGCTTGCATACCCATTATCCTACTGTGTTGGCCTGGGGCTGAAATAAGCACTTTAAAAATGTGTGAAGACATGATTATTTGAATTAATATGAATTATAAGTCAACAGAAGAAGGGCGACAATGATTTTTTTTTTCCAAATTGTGTCATTCAGTATCATCAGGAAGGTGTCAGAATTTACTAATACAAAGTTCACACACAATTCCATGATAATGCTGTTAGAGATCATGACAACTAAGGCCTTTATCATGGTCTGGAACCTGCTTTTTATAATTACTCTTCTGAATTGCTCTCTCTTTATGCACTAGCAATGATGAATTACTCACGATTCCTAAGATCTGCATGTACATTCCTTTTTATAATAGTTCAAACTATTTGATTGAATTAGATTTTCTTTCCCCCATCCCTGCCTGTAAAAGTTCTATTTAACTAACAGGGTCCAGCTTAATGGCAACTCTTTACTGAAGTACTTAAACATTTTTTAAAAATGTCTACCGTTTTCAGTGGGATTTTTATTTATTTATTTTTTATCATCACCGTACTTATACGTTTGTCTCTCCTACTAGATTTTAGAAGTTTTGAGATCCAGGACTGTGAGTTACTCATCTTTCTCTTTAGCAACCATCTGTATTATCTGACATGTAGCTCAGCGCCTGGTACATAGGAGATACTCAACAACAGTTGAAATGAAAGTATATGTGGATGATGGAGTAGACCAGCTAGATCAGGTTAGGGAGGTGCAGCTGTCAATATCCATCTCTGGTTATAAATCCTGGGAAAACTGTATTAAGGGTTTGAGATTATAATGAAGCTTGCAGTCAGTCAGAACGCCCTTTCTTAAAACCTGTGGGAATAAAACAGACCGATTGAGTACACAAACAAAATATGAGACGGCAGGGGAAACTGGCCCTGTGTGTAACTTTTGACAGTGTAACTTCCTATTTACAAGGCATTTTCTATTTACACCATGCCAGACATGTGACTGGAGGCACTTAATTTTTTCAAATTTCTAATGCTAGCACACAATGACTTGTAAGTTCCTATTTCTATGTTTTCTAAAAAAACATGTTTAGATCCTTTAAATATTTACTAACATTCAAGTATCCATTTTAAACACTTGGGACATATTCCTGAATTAAGATAAAATATTATGTTGGTTAGAAAAATGCTACCGGTAATGATACAATGGAAGTCTAGAACAATGTGTCTCATTTTAATCCTTTGCTACTACACTGTCATTTAGAAATTCTTTCATCTCATAACTGTAGATATATCCCTGAGAACCAGAAAAAAATGAGATAATAATATTTTGAATTGATTGTTGTCCACTACTTCTGGAATTGTAAAATATATGTATTTTTTATTTTTTAAAAAGCGTGAAAGCCAGTTTCACTGCAGATGCTAAAACACAGAGAGCAATTTATATATGAATTCTGAAAGGGCCTGGAGGGAAGAGCTTTTTCACATAGATGAATTAGGATACTTAGCTGACAGGGTCATCAGTACGTTTCTTATTGGAAAAATGGCTTTCTACTGCAGGGATACAAAATATTTTTTAAAAACCCTCAAGTAGGCTGTAGCACTCAATGAATCATGTCATAAATTGAACGGAAAGAGAATTTGAGCATGTCTTGCAGAATATGGAGTGAGAAAGAGACCTGCAACATCAGGCATGCTAGATAAAGAAAAATATCCTAGGCCAGCAAAGAGGACTTTTGGGCTCGAGGTAGAAAATTGAATGGTTACTTTGAAGTGAGTGCTTCAGTAGCATTTTACCTAAGAAATTCATCTGTTTTTCAAAGTAAGGTACTGTGCTAAGTGCTGTTTATGTCTTCTTAGTTCTGTTGCCTCACTTAATAATTATAGATAGAAATTCAATCATTGTATAAGTAGTCAGCTTTAACAAGGTGGCCAGTGAATAACACTAATGGTGTTTGCTCTTTGCAAACAACTAAGAAGGCATTGGATTTAGATTGGTAATTTAGAGTAGCTTAGAAAGCCAGTTGTAAAAAAGGAAGAGAGGAAAAGTGAAGGAAATAAGAATAGAAGAAAGGATGGGAAGAAGGAAGGAAAGAAAGCGAGTGGGCTCTCTCAAACAGAACAAACAGGACTACAACGGACAAACTACTTCAGTGAGTCTTGGAACATATGGGCAGTTTGAGGTTCTATTTAATGTGTCAAGATGTACTGTGTTTTCGAGATATTTTAGTCAACTGGATTTAGTAGTGATTCATACTCTCCACAGCATCATAAAAGTTTCAGTTTGTGCCAGGGAAGATAAACTCTTTTGAAGTAAGCCTGAATTTCAATTCTACCTTTTCACCATGTCTGTGTAGACATGGCCTTATAGAAGTTTTGACACTTTCTTTGATTTTTGTCCGTCCCATGCAACTCTTAAGTCTTTCAGAATCAAACCATTTATGGTTCTACTATTCAAGATGGGTTTATTTTCTAGTTCATAAATATTTGGGTTTAGAGTAAAGGAATGAGAACATATTTAGAAACAAGGCAATTCATCTGATTGATTGCATAAAAGAAATAAAGGAGAGTTAAAGTGTAAAAGAATGAAATATTTTATTTCAAAAGTTTATCATTAAAAATATTTTGTCCTTAAATGCCTAAAAATTCTATAATTTGAATTATTTTTCTCCAATATTGAACACTGATATTTTTAAGGAAACTCATAGGGCAAACTTGATGCTTTAGAATGATATTTAATTTATATTCTCAGTAACAGCCTATATTTTAGTTTTATGCATGTTGCTTAAGATTTTCACAACATCTGAACTGAGGCTAATATTGAAAATTAGGTATACTCTTTAAAGTTGAATTATCTTTAAGGATACATTTTAATTTATTTTGTTATTCAGATAAAGGAATTCGTTTTAATACCCTAAAATGAAAATAGTTTAACTATATGAATTGTCTTTTTTGTTACTAGCCATGTGATTTTAATTGGCAATATTTCAATGACTTTTACTTGTCTCCTATTTTTTCTATTTTTAGGTGTTATTTGAATAATCTGCCATAGTCCTGATTGTTAATTGGCTGTGTAACAAGTCATCGTTTTGGAATTATATTCCAAACTTTTGCTGAGCAACTATTTTGTGCAAAGCTCTGTGCTACACACCAGAAGAAATATAAAACTTAATTAATGATTCTCATGTTTCTAAGTATTTATAGTCACCACTCTAAGGAAGACAAATATAGACACAAACTTACAAATAAGCCAAAATATTAAACTTTCATAATGGAAACATAAGGTTTTATTATAGATTTGTGGGGGAGGGAGAATATGTTGGATGAAATACCACATTAAAAGTGAGTCACTGGAACTGAACCACAAAAGGAGTCGAGTTGGTCGGTATGTGAAGGGTCAGCCACACTACGGGAAGAGGGAGAAACATGAACACCCACATTGAAATATACAAGACTGTGATATACCTATGGAATGACAAATGATCTAGTATTATCTGGGGTCTTGGGAAGCTTGGCAACAAATGGAGGAAAAATAAGATTTCCCTCACCTTTGGATACTGTTTTAAAACAACTGAGAAATTACGTATAGAAAATGTGCATACCTGCCAAGCTTTTAAATAGGGGAGTCATAGAGCCAGAACACATGTTTTGGAAAACAATTACAGTGGCTGTATGAGGAGTAGATAGCTGGCCCAGCAGACTGGAGGAAGGGAGATATGTATGAAGGTGTCTGAAATGTTTCCAGGGAACCATAAACTTTCCAGATACAATGTTAAAGAAAAGGGGGAACCAGCTGCCAAAGTAAAACATAGTTCCTGTTGCCATGACTTGATCACTAACTGGTATAAGAAGTAAAGGAGCATATGAAGGATTAAAAATGAATGTGAACACCAAGCCTTCAAACTTCAAAGGCTTCAGGGATAGGGATGCCTTTAGTAGATAAAGAACACAGGATGATGATTGGGTCTGTGAAAAAATACTATTTTAGGTATGAGAGAATAACATACATTTGAGAGTTTTGCATGGATCTGATGTTGAAGCCTCATGGTAGATGAAATTTTACCAGGACAGGAGGTAAAGGGTAAGAGAATGGAACAGATGCTCCAGCAAAGCACAGTGAGAAAGAATGAAAGGAATGTATGGAAAACGATATGAAAATCTTATTTTAGCGATTTTGTAAGAATAGAGTTTAAGGAAAAGGAGTGGTAATGAACAAATGTGGAAATTACATAAAGTTGAAGAAGAATGAAGTTTGAAAAGAGGTTGATGGATTTGAAAAGCAGATCATCATGAGTTTGTTTTTAGCTTTGATTCCCTGGAAGCTGAGTCTGGGATTCTTGTGCATGTGTGCTTTCTGCAGAAACTTCTAACGTTACTAGGGAATCAAGACAGGAAGGGGAACATGCTCAGGTGAATTGCACCCGAGTCTTGTCTTGAGCCAAAGGACTGGGCTGTTAGAACCCTACAGTAATTAGGGGTTGGTTATGGACAAATTCTGGAGTGGTCAATGAGTGGGAATATAAACCTTAGCCAGGCAGTTGTCTGCATTCAAGGGTGGTCATCCACTGAAGGGTGCAGATATGAATCAACAAGACCTGGAAATTTAACCATCACCTCTATTTTGGAAGAACCTTTGATTACTGATTGTTTTTGTTTTGTTTTGTTTTGATTTGCTTTGGTTTGTTTTTTGAGGTAGAGTCCCATTCACTGTCGCCCTGGCTGGAGTGCAGTGGTGCTATCTCAACTCACTGCAACCTCCACCTCTGGGTTGAAGCAGTTCTACTGCTTCTGCCTCCTGAGTAGCTGGGATGACAGGCACCCACCACCATGCCAAACTAATTTTGTTGTGTGTATTTTTAAGTTAATTTGAGTAAGAAAAATATCAAAGGTAATTTTCTGGAAAGCCATGTCTTTTAATATTGAGTTGTAATTAAAGAGTTGTAATAAAGAGTTGTAATTAAACATTTCTGGAGCGATGATTTGAAAAACACAGGACTTAGTCATATAAACTAGCAAAATATGGAGCTATCATTTTAGGGTAGCTCTAATCATTACTATACAGTGATCCTCCACAACAAAATAATAACTAGTCATAAGCTCATGGATTCCTTTTTTACACTCTAATAATTAATGCCTTTAATTTTTGAACTCTGAGATTCCTTATGTTTTTTTTGTTTGTTTGTTTTAAATATAGTGAGACTTTTAAATTTATTGACTTCTTAGGGTCACATCTTGACAAACAAATGTTAGATTTGCCTTTAATCTAAAAATCAGGAAGGCTTTTTTAGTCGTTTAATCTTTTTTTTTTAAGCTTTATTAAAATATAACTGACAAAACTATACATATTTAAACTGTACTGCATAATGGCTTGATACACATAGGTGGGTATATTGTGAAATGACTATACTATAATCAGGTTAACTAACAAATCTACCACCTCACATAGTTACCTTTTTGTTGTTGCTAAGAACACTTAAGATTTGCTGTCTTAGCAAGTTTGAAGTATACAACACTGTATTATTAACTAAAATCATCAGTTATTTAGTCACTTAACCTGAGTGAGTAAATATAGTTTACCATAACCAGGAAGGCACAGACAAATTATTTTGGCTCTTCTTCTGCAACTCTGTTCCAACCGCAAGTTTATGAAGAAAAGAACCCTTATCTCCACAGTGTACAAAGCAGTAATAAAGATATTAAATAGTATTGCCATGTCTGAGTGACTTTCCTGTATTTTCTAACTTAATCTAATAATAACCCTTTTAAGTGTTGTTATTGTTCCTAAAGAGATAAAACTTGGTTAAAATTTAAGATTCGTCCCTTACTAGTTGCATGCTTTGAAAAGAGTTATGTAAATTACCTAAGCTTTTGTTTGCCTCATAGGGGATTATTAGATCATGCTTAAAATTGGGTCATAGTTAATACTTTAACTGGGGCTTTGACAATCATCATTTACATAAATCCTATCCCATTATCTTTCCTTTTGCCAGAAAGGCATACAGTGAAATCTATGCAAATTAAATGAACATGTGGGAAACTCTTTCTTTACAGGAGTTGTGGGGCTCCCTATATGTGACCTGAAAAGTGCCTATATGTCTGTAAGACATTTTACAATATCACCTAGTTTATCCCCTGGCATACACATATGGCTTACTAAATCAATACAAACACACCAGGTTCTAATATAGTTGTATTTATTTTACAGCTTCTCAATTAACATAATTACATTTAACATACAATTAACATGAACCCGATCCTTTGTTAAAATATATATTCAGTAAATATTACAGGAAAGTGATACAGGATTATTTAGAAGTAGAATAATAAAACAAAGCTTTCCTTATTCTTCTTGGTTATATAATCAGAAATTACATCTCCTGGTTAAATGATCTCTGAGATTAGTTTCTAAAGTAAGATATATTTTGACATCCTAAATTGCATGCTTTATGTTGAAGAAATGAATAGCAACTAATATACCATCATAGCAATATATTAAATGCTAGTTTAACCTGATTCTCCCAGTCTAAGAATTTTGAGTTGTACATAAGGGTTTTGTTGAAATTTTCATTCTGTTATTGGTCATGGTTTGGTGACTTACATTTCATTAGAATTGATATAAACATGTAAGCTGAAGTTGATGGTCAAGTATACCTTTATAATAAGCTAAGCAGCTTTCGGTCACCTAGATCTTTCGTGAAGTGCAAGTTCACCGAGAGAATTAAGTGCTGGTATGACTAGGCTTCTCCACCATTGGCTTTTGAATGGCTCTTCACTGAACACAAAAGGAAGGAGGAACTAAGTGTAATTTCTAAATACTTGGATACCTCTGCAAGTATTGTCAATGGTTATTTCTCCTTCAAGCATTCGCCCATTTCCTTTCATCAAATTGGCCAATCTTATCTTAAATCCTCTTCAAAAAATGTTGAAGGTACTCTAGGGCGAGATAACAGTTCTCAATGTTTATGGGAACTGAAGAGGTTTGGGAAAAATGGATAATATTAATGGGAAATATTTAGATTGTTGAAGATTAAGTTCAAAGAGAGAATGTATGCTTTATTATAATTTTGTGCAACTGAAATAGGTGTGAAAATATCATTGATGATTAGTAATAATTACTAGATGTAGTGACTTTTAAAAACAGACTCCATTAAGGATGGCCATTAAATAGGTTTCTATATATACATTTATTATAATTATATATGTGTGTATATATATATATATACACACACACACACAGATTAGAAAAATTGTGGCCTTTACTATAAGGACATCATAGAGTTTGACTAAAAAAAAATGCTGTCAAAGAGCAATGACATAAAATTGAGCATGGTTTGCTTCCTCTCAGCTATTGAGTGTTACACTTCTGATTTAGAGGGGAGAAGTGTTCTTTTGCCATAGATTTGATGTAATATTTTTACTTTGGTTCCAAATTTCTAACCTAAGAATGAGAAATAATTAAGATAAAAAGAATAATGAGAAACCTTATCCTTGGTTAAAATATATATTTACTAAATATTATAGGAAAGAGATACAGGATTATTTAGAAATAGAGTAATAAAACTTTCCTTATTCTTCTTTGTTGTGTAATCAGAAATTACATCTCCTGGTTAAATGATCTCTGAGGTTAGTTTCTAAAGTAAGATGTATTTTGACGGGAAATTTTAACACATTTTCAAAATACATACCTTTTAGTGACCATAAATCTAAATTTTGAAGAATAATATTTATCTTATAGTAGAAAATACAGCCTTGAGTGCTGTACTCTCCACTTTAGAAAACATCATTCTAGTTGAGCAAAGTACTTTTAATAGTGAGGTATCGATGTGGTTCTTTGCTGTTATTACGTAATCATGTCGTGTAATGTTCTGTTCTTTGGAAAGTGATGGAATGGGCTGCTGCTTTTCAGTCCAAAGCTTTCATATAAAAATCTTAATTATGAATTGGAACTAATTTGCGACCATGTACTGGAATGCCGGTTTTCATTTGAATGTCAGTTTTGTTGCTTACTCTCATCTTGAAAACGTAACTTGCTCTATATTATTAGGTAGGAAGCACAAGGCTGTAGTGAGTCTTCTTAGTTCCTATGTTGGATAAACCTGGCCAACAGTCTGTTTATTTAAATAATGGATTGAAATTTAAATTCATGGATTTTAAATATGGATTTAATTATGGATTTCCATATTTAAATTATGGCTTGAAATAATATTTATTGGATGCTCTTGCATACCAAAAACTAGTAGTAGAGACTAGGAATTTAAAATGTAAGTGGGCTTAATCCTGTCCACAGAAACCTATAGTAGTGGTGGAGAGTTGCAGTAAATGCAGTGGGCAGTGTGAGAGACACATCTATGGGAGTATGCCTGGGAGGGGCCCCGGCCTAAAGGAGGCTTTCTGGAGGGAGGTGGGACCTATAAGAGTTATAAGAAAGGAAAGTGGAAATGGAGGAGAAAGAAAAAGTAGAAGGGAACAAAGAATGTAGAAAAGAGGATGTTTTAAAGTGATTCAGTTTCTTTTATAAGTGAGGTATATGTTGTTAGCTATGTTTAGGAAATACAATATTTGAATTAATCTCTTAAACCATAGCAGCAAAGCTTTCCAATAGATTCTCCATAGCATTATCTTGTTTCTGAGCCAGAGACATTCTAATGGCCAATTCATCAAGAGTTCTATGTACTTGAAAGTCAATTGTTATGCAAATAACTTATAAGGTAGTACAACTTAGCTTTATATGAATAACTTTAAAGAAAATCAGATATTCCTGAAAATATATTTTATGTGGTATGGCTATTTCTAAAACTTAATAATATAGATTACTGGTATTTTATTTATTATCTTGAATCCCAGAATGCTTAGATGTGAGCTATTTTTAGAGGTGAAAGGGCAGATCAACAACTGCCATGGAAAAATTAGTTTTGGCTTATTGAAAGGAGGTTGTTAGCTGCTTTAGCTTATCCTAGTATCTCTGCAACTCTTTCCTTCTACCTGTGTACTGCAAACCTATTGCTCTTTTTTTTTTTTTTTTTTTTTTTTTGATGTAATGAATGCATTTGCTTCTGCTGGGCTTCCACATACATGCCTGTTTTGAAACCATGCAATTTGCAGTAACACTGCTACCTGCCCTTTTAGTATGATGGCATGACATATATTTCTACACCCAGAATTACCAGGGCTTGTGTCTGACTTTCAGGCTTGTTTATCCCAGACACTGCTCTACAGGGGCTCTGTCTTCTCTCATGAGGCTGCCTTGGAAGGAAGAATAAGTGAATTTGCATCCATTGCCAATAACCCACACACGGTTTAATAGCTCTATGAACATTTAAAAATATATTTTATGCCTTCCAGTGGTTTTTTATATCTAGCCAAATTCCATATTCAGAGATTTTTTTTTTGAGCAAACCTCAATAAGTAGCATTATTAAAGCTTGTGTATTGTTTGAATTATTGGAGGTGTAGAGCTTTGCCAGCATACTGTCCTTTAATGTATACTCTTGAGTATCCATAGAATACAGTTTGAAAAGAGCTGCTTTAACTCAAAGAAATATGAGTTTCGAATAGAATTTCAGGTACCTTCGAATCGCTATTGAGTTTTGATCAAGAGAAACCTCCAAAAATTACATAATCTATAAAAATTCTTTTTATGCTTAGTATCAGCTGTGGTACATTGTAATGAATGTATCAGAAGAGAGTGGTTATTTTTAGTTTTCCAACTCTGAAATACACAAAATGATGTCTCATGACCATGGAATACTAGAGCTATTATGGGACTAGGAAGTAATTCATACCTTCAATGTAAAGATGAGAAAAGTGAGGAACAAAATTGTAAAGAATATTGATCACTGTCTCACCGAGCAGAGGCAAAGATGAGTCAGGCATTGAGATTTCCTTATTCTCCCTTCCAGAATATCAAACTGCCATTTAATTATAATCTTTTAAATGCTGATTACTCATATTTGCCTTTCAGTGGAGGTTTTTCAGATCGGTAATTGTTTGAAAGTTATAAAACTAGTATTTGGTTGCGATATCATGACTCTTACCTTCAAAGGTTAGCGATGCTTAACCTTTGATAACCAATGATAATTAATATCATAAATTGAGGATAATTAGTGTCATTAAATTAACAATAAAACCATCACTATATCTCTGACTCCATGCTTTTTGCCAAATCTGTCTGAAATCTATAGAACAACCTGGGGCTATTTTACCCTTCAGGTGACATTTGCTAGTGTCTGGAGCCATTTGTGGTTGTCACAACAAAGAGTTTTCTGGTTCAAACTGTCAATAATATCCAGGTTGATAAACCCACTACAGAGATTTAATGTTGCCCTCTGCCCTTAATAAACTCACTAAAGGGATTTAGTGTTGCTCTCTGTAACACCTATATGTAGCGAAAGACATGTTTCCTATAGTAGTTGAAAAGAAGTCTGATCTTCCCTATTCTACTGGACTTCAAACTTTGAGGGTTGTCTCTAGATTATAGTATATCATACTTTCATGAAGAGCTTCAAATATTCTCATCTATATTTTATAGAATTTGATCTTCTTCCTTTTTGTTCAATGGTCTATTTTTTAAAAGTCTAAGCTCACACAAATGCCATTGCTTTTCTTTTGTGACTTTTCAAGTTTTATTTGTTAGTTATGTCTCTAGATATATAGAAAAAAATGTGATTGTTGTATTTTAGATTCCACCATTATTTATACAACAAAAAAATGTTTGGTGTTATTTGCATTTCCTGCTATTTATTTGTGTTTGGGACTCTATCCTTATTAATTATTAACAATTTCATGGAATGATGAATAGTCATTTTTTATACATTGAAGAAGTATTGAGTTCAGGAAATGTAAGCTAGACAGGTACCTGCCCCTTTGGAGTTGAGCCTTCTGCAGGATATTCGCAAGTGAATTTGTAAACAAGATGTGATGTGATGATAAAGAATATAGAAGGCACTACAAATGCACATAAAAGGACCTAAAATCGAGGCTTGAGCAATCAGAGAGGCGAGATCTGAACAGACACCCGACAAGAAACAAGCAGATAAGTATTGCTTCTGGCAGAAAAAATGTTTTAAACACATCTCATTTAGAGATGAGATAGAGCCAGCACCCCAGAGGGTTTAAAATACAGTCGTGCATCACTTGGCCACAGGGAAACACTCTGAGAAATGCATTCTTTAGTGATTTCTTCATTGTGTGCATGTCATAGAGTGAACTGACACAAACTTAGTGAGATGGCCTACTACACACCAAGGCTTCATGGTGTAGCCTCTGGCTTGGTAGGCTACAAACCTGTCCGGCCTGTTACTGTAGTGAACACTGTAGGCAATTGTAGCACAATGGTAGGCATTTGTGTATATAAACCGATCTAAACATGGAAAAATACAATAAAAATAAAATCTAGAAGGTAAAAAAAATATACCCATATAGAGAACTTAGCATGAGTGGAGCTTGCAGCACTGGAAGTTGCTCTAGGTGAGTCAATAAGTAGAGAGTGAATGTGAAGACCGAAGACATTATCGTACACTACTGTAGGTTTTATAAACACTGTGCACTTAGGCTACATTAAATATAGAAAATGTTTCCTTTGTAACATAAAAAATTAAACTTAGCTCACGGTGACATTTTTACTTTACAAACATTAACTGTTTTAATTTTTCTTTCTTTGTATTCTCACTTTAAAAGCTTTTTTCTAATTTAAAAAGTATTCGTTTATACTATTTTTTATTATTTGGTTAAAAAAAGACTTGGAACCAACCCAAATGCCCATCAATGGTAGATTGGATAAAGGAAATGTGGCACATATACACCAAAGAATACTATGCAGCCATAAAAAAGGATGATTCATGTCCTTTGCAGGAAAATGGATGAACCTGGAAACCATCATTCTCAGCAGACTAACACAAGAACAGAAAATAAACACTGCATGCTCTCACTCATAAGTGGGAGTTAAACTGTGAGAAAACATGGACACAGGGAGGGGAGTATCACACACAGGGGGGCTGCCAGGGTGTGGGGTCTAGGGGAGGGATAGCATTAAGAGAAATACCTACTGTAGATGACAGGGTGATGGAGGCAACCAGCCA
The DNA here is from genome assembly GCF_009761245.1 of Sapajus apella. Taxonomy (NCBI): domain Eukaryota; kingdom Metazoa; phylum Chordata; class Mammalia; order Primates; family Cebidae; genus Sapajus; species Sapajus apella. The sequence goes on from NW_022436949.1 coordinate 37,737,288, forward strand.
CCGTGCCACATTCATACCTATGTAACAAACCTGCATGTTCTGCATGTGTACCCCAAAACTTAAAGTACAGTTAAAAAAAAAAAACCCTAGGATTCAAACACATACATTAGCCTAGGCCTGCACATGGTCAAGATCATCAATATCACCATCTTTCACTTCCACATCTTATTCCACTGAAAGGTCATCCAGGGCAATGACATGTATAGAGTTTTCATTTCCTATGATAACAGTACCTTCTTTAAAGATACTTCCTGAAGGTTCTAGGTGTCACTTTTTTAGGAATATGTCCATGGTATTTCACTTGTTTTTCTTTTCTGTTCTCATTTTCTTATAAGCAAATAATGCATCATGAACATTTCTATTAAGGAAAACCTTTTGGTGTTGGGGTCCACGTTTTAAAACCTTTTAAGGAGCTTGTTGAGATCTGCAAAAGCTACCGAACCCATCGCTGTGCATTTTCTTGGGGATTTGTTTATTTACACCAGCCTCACCATAAACATGTGAATAATCGTTGAACTGTAGTGATACTAAAACTAGGACCTCAACAAGTAATAGGAATTTTTTAGCTCCATTATAGCTTTAAAGTACCCACTGTGGTATATGTGATTGATCATTAGCCAAGCATTGTTATATGTGGCATGCCTATACTTTTATGAGATAATACAGAACTTGGAGAGCTTCATTTCAAATATATATTTTCATTATGAAGCATCGGTTGAGTGCCTATGCCTGGACAGGCACCATTCTAGGCTTCAGAACAACAGCACTGAACCAAACAACTGAAGTCTCTGCCCTTGTGTAGTTTACACTCTAGTGTGGTTGTTTATTAGTATTATTCATCTATATATGCTACTTTTCATAAACAGTTTTCACCCTTGTATACAGTCATAATGGTAAGTACAAGTGTTTTCATGGACTGAGCAATGTATTGAATGGTAAATTAATGAAAAATTTTTAAAAATTACAGAAATAAGTTGATGTTAAATTGAAAGATGTTAAAAAATTCTTCAAGAAACTTTCATATTCAGCCTCTAACTTTTCAAGTTATTCTTCTGGGGTTTCTCTTTCTCATCAGGGTTATAATGCTTGATGTGGATGAGACTTTCTTGAAAGAATTTTATTCCTTTTTTCATTTGAAATATAATTGTTGACTTGGCAGATATATTGATCAGCAGCACATACAGAAGGGTAATTTTTTAAAGCAGCACAGAAAATTAAGATACATCTTAGAAAAGTGATTACCCTGCCCTTACACCAAGACACAATAAGTCTATCCACTGGCATTGCAACATGAGGAGACTTATGACAGCTTCCATTGGTTTAGATATGGCTAAAGAATTAACAGAGGATTGGTTGGCATTCTAATGAATGGAAAATCTAACAAACTTCTGGAAAGGTAATCAAATGATTGTCTATTATTCTTCACACTCTGAATGTTGAGTGTGTTTTCCAACAATATTCAGGAAATTGACTTTGAAATATTTAACCTAAAAGGATTTTACAGTTCTTTGAAACCTTATTTAAAATGTCTTGATATCAGCTTAGTCATGTTAGAATAGAAAATAAAGTCATTCAAGAAATTTATACTAGAAATAACCGTTTCTAGGTCATAACATTTTATTGGATACAATCAGAAAATGTGGTATGATTGGCAAACCCTACATTGCGTTTTGAAATTACTGTGCTACCAGTATGTTCCAATCAATGAGAACCTTTCAGCTATGAACTATTATTGATTTGTATTCCTCAGAATAACATAAATAGCTTTCCTTAAGTCTTCCAATTTCACTATGGTTATTTTTTTTCCTGAAATCTCTGCTGTTAGGTTTATTTATGCACTTACTCTGTCATTTTCCAACCCCTTCATGGTTTGAGCCAAGAATAGGTACCAGCGTTCTATGAGCCAGTAGGAAGAAAGAGGTGCTATAACCAATTAAATTGTTCTATAAACAGTTATAGTATGAATAGTTCTATAATCAGATCAATACATTTTAGGTTTTCAGAACAAATTAAGATATTGAAAATTTCTTCCTTTTTTAGTCTTAGTTTTTGTGGGTACATAATAGGTATATATATTTATGGGTACATAATAGGTATATATATTTATGGAATCTATGAGATATTTTGTTACAGACATGCAATATGCGATAATTACATCATGGACAATTGGATCTACATCCCCTCAACCATTTAACCTTTGTGTTACAAATGATCCAATTAAACTCTTAGTTAGTTTAAAACAATTAAATGATTGACTCTAGTCCCCCTGCTCTGCTATGAAATATAATAATAGATCTTATTCATTCTTTCTAGTTTTTTTGGTACCTATTAACCATTTCCACTTCCTCCCTACACCCCGATCCCCGTACTACCCTTCCAGGGGTATTGTAACTGTCCTGTTCTTTATAAGTTCAGTTGTTTTGGTTTTTAAAAGATACTAAAAATTTCAACCAAGAAAAGCAAAAATAAGCAAGTACTCCCATCCAATCACACTACAAATTGAATTCATTTTTAATAAATAACTGAAACATTTAATTGCTTACTTTCACTTTAAAAAATATATGTAAAAGCCAACCCTCAAATTTATACTGCTGATAGACGTGCTTTCAGCATTTGTTTAAAAAATAGGAGTTTAGTTTCTAGAGTTAACATATGATGGTTAAAATGAGAATTCAGTACTTTCAAGTCACACTTGATTTTTTTCTATTCTCTAAGATGTTAACTATTTTCAGTTGCCTGGAAATGTGAATAAATGTATTAAATAGCAATCTCATTGCATATACCAATTAATAGTAATTGAAACATTTCTGTTAGTATTTTTAAAAGATGCTCATTTGAATTTTTTAATCCTGTTTTCAAACTTTATGGTCAAATTTTGGAAAACGCAACAGTAAAATCTGATAAAGACAATAGCTAATAGACATTGACAGACTTTATCTTCTGTACAGATGAGTTTTAACATGCTTTTCTAAGTAGCTCCTAGTAACCATGGAATGAAACCAAAAAACAGGTACAGCTTCAAACTTCATTGGCTATTTAGCTCTTAAGAGAATGGTCGTATCTAAGCAATGAAATTTTGTTTAATCTACCTTAAAATATCTGTAAAATGCATACTTTCCGACTAGCCATTACAACTATGGCAATCTCCATTCAAACATGCATATAAAATTAGCCATCTTTTCCTGATATTATGGAGTTATGGAAAATTAGTTCTAATACCGATTTTATACGAAGCATGGTACTTTCCTACCATGAAAAAATAGTGAAGTTCTGAATGGATATGTGAATCAGAAGCAACATTGGCAAAATTCTCTAATAATATAAAATTAACATGTAGAATCAAATTCTTGATTAATGCAACCAAATAAGCTATTGCTAGGACATAAGGTATAGAAAGCTTGATGGTTTTTCATGATATAGGCCTCAAGTTTCGTGGTATTTCAAAATGCCTTAACTCTGAAGACCTCAATTCTGCTGCTTCTAGATCTCTGATGCCTGCAGGACCTATACCTTAAATATTATGCTTTTATTGATGATTCAATCTAGTACTGAGTTTTCAATTTTAGTTTTTTATTATTATGTATTGAGGGAAATTTTATGTAATTGCATAGATTTTAGATATATAATTCAATGACAAATATATATAAATTAATGTAGTCAAAACTTAATCAAGATACAGAATATTTCTATTCCCTAGAAAGTTCCTTTTGTTCCCTTTCAGTCATTTCCCAGCTCCAATAGGCAACATCCTTTCCAAAGTCTATATCCATATATTAATTTTGTCTGTTCCTGTACTTCATTTATTTGTATCTCACTATTTTTGTTTTATATATATTCTTGAGATCCATTCATCTTGTGTGTATTAGTATTTCATATTTTCATTGCTAAGTCATATTCCATTGTGTAGTTCATTGTTTTCATTGTTTAGTAGTATTCCATAGTATAGATATAGACATTTTTACAAATCTGTTTTTCTTTGAATGAATATTAGATTTTTTTTTCAAAGTTTCCTGTACTTTCAGTAATGCTGCTATAAGCAGGTATGTAAAAGCTTTTCTGTGGAAATTCAGTTTATCTTGGGTAAAGACCTAGGAATGAAATTGATAAATGAGGAAATATTTTTATGTTTAACTTTGTAAGAAACTGGATTAGTTTTCAAAAGTGTGTATTTTAGTCTTCCATCATCAAATTATGAGAGGTGGAATTGCTTATCATATGTTCATCAACATTTAGTATTGTCATTTTTTCCATTCCACAATTAGTAACTCTTTGTGGTTTTAATTTGTATTTACACAGAATTAAAGATGTTAGGTGTATTTTTCTGTGCATGTTGGCCATTTGTATATCTTTTTTAAAAGTGTCTGTTCAAGTTAGACATTAGGATATGTTTTTCTTATTGATGTATAGGATTTCTTCACATAGTCAAGCTCTTTTTCAGGTATATGTATTTTGAATATCTTATTCTAGTCTGTAGCTTGCCCTTTTATTTTCTTAGTAGAGATTTATTATTATTTCTTTTTCATTTTTAAAGAAATCCTGTCAATATAAATTTATTGTTCTCTGTGTCCTAAGAAATATTTATTTCTTGAAGATGGGGCAGATTTTCTCCTACGCTTTATATCAGAATATTTATAGCTTTAGACTATACACCTAAATCTATTATATACCTGAAATTTATTTGTGTGTTATGATGTAGGGCTTAAGTTTTTTTTTTTTTTTTTGATTTGTGAAGTGGTTCCATCATTTATTAGAAATATATTTTTCTTTCCCATTTGAATTGTCTTGGTGTCTTTGTTTAAAATTAAATGGTCAAATACGTATTTGTATATTTTTATTCTTCTCTATCAGTCTGTTTATCTTCCCTTATGCCAATATCACTTTGTCTGGTTCAGGATAGCTTTTGACACATAATCAGCCAGGAATAATAATTTCTCCCCATTTATGCTTCATTATAATTTGCGTCTATTATAAGTCCTTGCATTTCTATCTAAATCTTTTTTTTTTTGAGACTTAGGTTCTCTCTTGTTACCCAGACTGGAGTGCAATGAGGCGATTTCGGCTCACCGCAACCGCCGCCTCCTGGGTTCAGGCAATTCTCCTGCCTCAGCCTCCTGAGTAGCTGGGATTACAGGCATGCACCACCATGCCCAGCTAATGTTTTGTATTTTTAGTAGAGATGGGGTTTCACCATGTTGACCAGGATGGTCTCGATCTCTTGACCTCGTGATCCACCCACCTCGGCCTCCCAAAGTGCTGGGATTATAGGCGTGAGCCACCACGCCCAGCCTGCATTTCTATCTAAATTTTAAAAACAAATCACCAGTTTTTTCTAGCCGATCAGATTTTGGTTGAAATTTAATCTAATAACCAAAATTGAAAATTGGCTTCTTAACATGATTGAGTCTTCTGATTTATGAACATGAATTTAGGCCTGATGTAATTTTTCTCAGAAGTAGTAGTTTTCAGGATAGCATTACTTTATATATTTTATTATGTTTTAATTATAGCAAATATAATTTTAAAAGAAATATAATTTTACATATTGGCCGGATGTCTGGTTTTATAAATTTCTTATTATTTTATACATAAATGACTGTATTGTCTGTGCATAAAGATTTCTATTGCTGTTGTTATTTTTCTTTTTCCAAATTTTGTATTTCATTCTTTTTTTCCTGCTTTTTAATACTGGCTCAAACCTCAGCACCCCGTTAAATATAAGTTACAAGGACATACATACTTGCCTTGTTCCCAATGTTAGGAAGAACACATTCAATATGTAGTCATTAAGTATGACATTTGATGTATGATTATGTAGATGCTCCTAATATTAAAAAAAAGTTTGCCTTAGTCTACTCTGAGGTTTTATTAAGAATACTTACATAGTTTTGTCAATAGAATTTTCTATATCTATTCAGATCGCTATATGGATTTCTTTTAATCAGCTCAAATATGTTAGTTAATTTTTGGATGTTAAAATAACTTTTTATTATCACAGTAATCCCCAGTTAATCATTATATATTTCATATGTATTACCAGAATTGATTTACTAATATATACATTTTTAATTTTGCATCTGGGTTCAAAACTTATGGTTGTTTATTATTGTTTCCGGTAATGTCTTTATTTTTATTTTATTTTATTGCATTTTAGGTTTTGGGGTACATGTGAAGAACATGCAAGATTGTTGCATAGGTACACATGTGGCAGTGTGATTTGCTGCCTTTCTCCCCATCACCTATCTGGTAATGTCTTCACTAATTTTGCAAACAAGGATAATTTGACTACTTTATTTCCAATTTGCATGTCTACTTCTTTCTTTTTTTTGATTGATTGCTCTAGGTAGAACTTGCTAAGGATTTCTAATACTACGTTGAATAGCAGTGTTGAAAGTATGTACCCTTTTCTTGTTACAAGTCATGGAAGAAAGGCTTTCAGTTTATCCCCATTCAGTATGATACAAACTCAGGGTCTGTTCTATATGGCTTTTATTTATGTTGTGGTATGTTTCTTCTATTCACAGTTTTTTGAAAGCTTTAATCGTGTAGGGATGTTGAATTTTATCAAATGCTTTTTTTTTTTTAGCATCAATTGAAATGATCATACGGTTTTTGTCCTTCATTCTACTGATGTGATATATCACATTAATTGATTTTCCTATGTTTAATCATCCTTGCATCCCTGGGATAAATCTCACTCGGTCATGATGAATGATCTTTTCAATGTGTTGTTGAATGCAGTTTACAAGTATGTCGTTGAGCATTTTTGCATCAATGTTCACTAGGATTATTGGCCTGTAGCTTTACTTATGTGTCTTTGGTTTTGGTATCAGGGTAATACTGACCTTGCAGAATGAGTTTAGAAATATTCCCTCCTCGTCTGTTTTTCACAGTAGTTTGAGTAGGATTGGTATTAGTTCTTTTAAAAATATTTGGTAAAATTCAGGAGTAAAGCTGTCGGGTCCTGGGCTTTTCCTTCCTGGGAAACTTTTTATTATGTTTCTATCTCATTACTTATTGGTCTTTTCAGGTTTTGGGTTTCTTAATGGTTCAGTGTTGCTAGGTTGCGCATGTCTAATGTATCAATTTATTTTAGATTTTTGACTTTATTGGCCTATAGTTGCTCCTAATAGCCTCTAATGACCCTTAGAATTTCTACAGTATCAATTATAATGTCACCTTTTTCATCTCTGATTTTATTTATGTATTTTATTTATTTATTTATTTATTATTTATTTATTTTAGTGTGGCTAAGGTTAGTAGGTTTGGCTTATCTTTTTAAAAAACAAACTTTTCATTTTGTTGGTATTTTGTATTTTTTCATTTCAATGTCTTTAATTTCTGCTCTTATCTTTATTCTTTCCTTTCTTCTATACTTATTTTGGGTCTGATTTACTCTTGCCTTTCTAGTTCTTTAAGATGTGTCATCACATTGTTTATTTGAGGTTTTTCACTTTTTTGATCTTGAAAATTATAGGTGTAAATTTCCTTCTTACTACTACTTTTTGCTGTAGCCCATAGGTTTTGGTATGTTGTGTTTCCATTTTCATTTGCCTCAATAAATTTTTCAATTTCCTCTTAATTTCTTTTTGAAATCCTAAGGATCATGAGCAACCAGAGGCTACTAGGAGCAACCAGAGGCCAATAAATTAGAAAACCTAGAATAAATGGATACATATAGATACAGAAAAATTCACATTATCAATGTGTTCTTAAATAAGCTTTGGTAATCATGAGTATAGACTTGTTCATAACAGTTATTATCATTTAAATATATAGGTTCTGTTATAATATTTATTCTTTTATCAGTCTTTTTTTTTCTTAATCTTTCTAGGATTTAACAACTTTATTTATCCTTTCAAAGTAACTGTGTGAATTTACTAATTACTTTCAATTTCATTTATTTCTTTCATTACCTCTATTATTTTTATCAAATTAGGTTTTAATTTGTTTCTTATTTTTTATTGACTTTTAAACTTATGTATTTTGCCAATACAAGAATTTAAATAAATTATCCCCTCAATTTAACTCTATACTATAAATATATAACTGTTATTATCATAATTTTGTTTTTTTAATTGACCCATAATAATTGTGCATATTTATGGGTACATAGTAATGTTTCAATACACATAATGTATATATGTAATTACCCTGATGAAATCATGGTAATTAGCATATCCATCATTGCAAACATTTATAATTTCTTTGTTTTGGGAATATTCAATGTACTTTGCTAACTATTTGAAACTATATATCATTGTTAAATATTGTCATACCATAGTGGTATAAGCATTAGAACTTATTCCTCCTGTTATATTTAAGCGAGTTACAGAAGGAGTGCCACACTTTGAGTTTAAATTACGAGTCCTTTATTGCCGTCAACTGAAAGATGGCTAATGCTTAAAATTCTCTCCACCCGAGGAAGGGGCCTTATTTTTTTCTAATACTTAGCCTAGGATAGGGGAGGGGGAGCCTAGCTGAAGCAGAATTTTACAGAAGCAGAACAAGCAAGTAAGTAGGAGGAGGCTGGTAACCAGGAGGCAGGAGGTTTTCATAGTTGCTGGTTACTAAGAGTATTTCTATACAGTTATTAAGGGGAGTAGCGGGGGGACTTTCCATACAATTAATTACCAAGAGAGGTATTCGCAGTAGCAGGGGTGCTTGCCAAGCAGGATGCAGTTACAATGGTTACAGGTACTTAGAACAGCATGCTTCAAACTTTAACAGTTCCAGGCTCTGAGTACAGCATGACCCAGTTATGCATCCAAGGGGGCTGTGGTAGGGACGGAGAAGCTAGGCTGGATCTTACAGCTAAGATGGAGTTAGTTAGGCTAGCACAAGTTAGCTTATTACACCTCTATCTAGCTTTAATTTCAAATCTTTCAACAAATCTCTTTTTTTATCCCTCCCTTCTTCTTACACTTTTCTAGTATCTTCTGTTTTAATTTCTATAAGATCAAAATAGTTAAGCTTCCACATATGAGTGAGAACCTGCAATGGTTAGCTTTCTTTTCCTGGCTTATCTCACTCACATAGTGTTCTCCATTTCTACATTTCCATGCACGTTGCCATGAAGGACAGGATTTTCTTCTCTTTTATGGCCAAATAGTACTCCATTGTGTATATGTATATTTCCTTCCTTCCTTCCTTCCTTCCTTCCTTCCTTCCTTCCTTCCTTCCTTCCTTCCTTCCTTCCTTCCTTCCTTCTTTCTTTCCTCCCTCCCTCCCTCCCTTCCTTCTTTCCTCCCTCCCTCCCTCCTTCCCTTCCCTTCCCTCCCTTCCCTCACTTCCCTTCCTTCCTTCCCTTCCCTTCCCTTCCCTTCCCTCCCTTCCTCTCTCCCTTCCTTCCTTCCTTCCTTCCTTCATCCCCTTCGCTTCCCTTCCCTTCCCTTCCCATCCTTTCCCTTCCCTTCTTTCCCTTCCTTCCCTTCCTTCTCCCGCTCCTCCTCCCCCTCCCCCCTCCCCTCCCCCTCCCCTCCCCTTCCCTCCCCTCCCCTCCCCTTCCCTTCCCTCCCTCCCTTCCTCTCTCCCTTCCTTCCTTCCTTCCTTCCTTCCCTTCGCTTCCCTTCCCTTCCCATCCCTTCCCTTCCCTTCCTTCCCTTCCTTCCCTTCCTTCTCTCCCTCCCTTCCCTCCCTCCCTCCCTCCCTCCCTCCCTCCCTCCCTCCGTTCCTTCCTTCCTTCCTTCTTTCCTTCCTTGCTTCCTTACTTCCTTTTTCTCTTTCTTTCTTTTTGGGATAGAGTCTTGCTCTGGAGTGCAGTGGCATGATCTTGGCTCACTGTACCCTCAGTCTCCCGAGTAGCTGACTTCTATTTTGTTATCATTCTCTATTTCTAGATTCTGTTAATTTACTATTTTATGTTGCTTTTCCTAAAGGGTAATAGGAATTTTATGTTTCTTTATTCATTTTTGTTTATTCCTTCAAATAGATAGTTTTATCCCTTACTGTATTTTTAGTACATAGTACCTAGTGCAGAACACTAATATATACTGAACACCAATATTTGTTGAACAAATGCCTGAAACTGAATCTATGAATCTGTCCTGCTACCACAAAATTGTGTGTGTGTGTGTGTGTGTGTGTACATAGATAGATAGATATGTATGTATATAATTTTTTTTTTCCTATAGGGATACCATCAACTACATAGTTGTCTAAGCCAAGAGTTCCTGTTGGAATTGATTAAAGCCCATGCATCCTCATTGTGCAAAGTCTGTGTTCCTCCCTTCCTCTCTCTCACTGAGAGCTGTAGTTAGAGGCTAACCATTCCTTCTGGTTAATATCTGAGAGGAAGAATCATGTATCGAGGAGATAACTGTGAGGGAATAAAAATAGAAACCCTTAAGGGCAAAAGCCCAGCCTGGGTTTCTTTTAATGATTAGTGAATGAAAAGACTTCATCATTAGATGTCATTAGTGTTTATTACATAAAATACATAACTGAGTTGTATGCACATTCCTGTTGGTTCAATTTCTCTGGAGAACTCTATTAAAGAAGTTATTATTATTTACATGTGCACTGACAATATGTCTAAAGATGTCTGAACACATATAAATTTATATCAATGATCATATTTAGTTCATTCATATTACACTTGATTCTAATTCTTACGAACTTGATGGTTGGTAGAATGAATGATGAAAGGAGACTCTGTCCCCTATTGAAGTGTTTGTGAAGTTATATGCCAGAGTTTTGGAGACTGAGGAAAAGGCTGAGTTTAAATAATTTTATAAGCAAACTCAATGCTTGAATGTAAGATAGTACTTTGAAAGATCTGGAGGATTTCATAATGACTTTTACTTTGGTAATTATTGATAGGTTCACATGTAAATAAGGTTTACTTAGGTAAGCGCAAGTAAATCATGCGTTTTCTCTGTCTTATTTTAAATCTGAATTTTTTTTACTGTCTTGGCTTTTACAGGAAAATATTCATTATTATGTTTAAATTATAGAATCTATTGTGTTCTTTAGACGCATTAGAACTTGGTGAAATATTAAATATAAATAGCTCACGTTATATATTATACCGAACAGGACCCATGTAGCAACTTTGGCCATATTATTTATAAGTGGTATAATATAGTTAGCTTTAGAAAAATAAATGTAGGGCCTATAAACTGTGACTAAATATGAGCAAAAGTTATTTTAAGTTTTACTTTTAAGTAATATTAAATACCATGACAACATTAAAAGAAGGTACATTTCCAATTAAGGACTTGCAAAACTTTGATTAAAAATAAAACATGCTATTTTAAAAGGAGCTAGAATATCCAAAGTTTTCAAGCTAAGTAATTCTAAGCATATTCAGAAAAGGATATTTCAAACCAATATTCTGAATATTTGATTTTGGAATTCTGAAACTGAAGCTATCCACACATTATAGCAAACAGAATTTTACGATTTGTTTTGTCTTAATTTTTTTTTTTTTTTTTTTTTTTTTTGGAGGAATCTCGCTCTGTCCCCCCTGAGGGCAGTGGTGTGATCTTGGCTCACTGCAACATCTGCCTCCCGGGTTCAAGTGATTTTTCTGCCTCAGCCTTTCTGTAGCTGGGACTACAGGCACTAGCCACCACGCCCGGCTAATTTTTATATTTTTAGAAGGGATGGGATTTCACCATATTGGCCAGGCTCATCTTGAACTCCTGACCTCATGATCTGCCTGCCTCATCTTCCCAAAATGCTGAGACTATAGGCATGAGCCACCATGCCCAGCCTGTTTTTGTCTTAATTTTCGAAGTAAATGTTAATTGATTTTGTGGGATTACTTTGGCAAACCTGGGAAATCCCCAAACAAATTTTTTAAAGTTTTTCCTGTTCTGCTTTGTTTTCTACTTTCTCTTAAATAAAAGTGTATCTGTTGTACAAATAAATACTATGAATTATGATAATGATAAATTATAATTTTCTTCGGTGAGGATCAGTTCTCCTAGACATTGGTTTAGCTACTGCCAACTATTTGGTATAAAAATCTGTAGCAATGGAGAGGTGAAGAAGAGCTAAAGGAAGATAAGAAAGACAACAGCATCTTTCAGAAGGTCCTCTTAAAAGGAATCACTTCTGGTTTTCTTATAAGTTATAACCTCATTACACTAAAGTCACATCTGAGTGTTCTGAAACGTCAAATACCCAATGACCCCATGGCAAAAACATCAGACAACATTTGCTCTCATTTAAATGATTTTTCTTTTCCTTTTTCTTTTTTGTTTTTCTTATTCTCTGTCCTCATTTCTCTCTTGTTCTCTCCTCTCATCTCTTTTTCTCTCTGTTTCTTGCTACCTCCCCTAGTGACTTTCTGTCTCCTCATCCCATCCCCACAGTACTTAGGTGCCACATCAATTTGACCTCAAATTTACAATGAATATTTATTAAATTGATGCTTCTGAAACTTTTAAAGAATGAAGAGGTATAATTGTATCAAATAATAATTTGCTGGATGGGTAAAATGAATGACATTTCTCAAAAAGGCCAATGGACTGAATACAGAGCTTTAAACAATGAATTTCTGCTGGTGATATGGTTTGGATGTTTTGTCCCCTCCAAATCTCATGTTGAAATGTGACCTCCAATGTTGGAGGTGGGCCTACTGTGCATGCAATACGTGCACAGTACAACCAACGAAACCAGAAAATTGGTATTAATACATTGCTGCCATCTCATTCTAGAGCTTCCATTAAAATTTTTCGGTAGTCCCAATAAAATTTCATAGCAAAAGGATCAAGTTCAGAATCATGCATCACCTTTGATTGTCACGTCTTTTTAATGTCCTTATATCAAGAAGAGATCTCTAGAACTAACTTGATCAAGATTTCTGGCCCATATTTTCTTTTTTCTTAAACGGTGTTTAATTCCCAAGGATGGATTTCCATGAATGGTTTTGTGCTGTCCTCCTGGTAATGAGTTCTTGCTCTGTGAATACATGAGAGATCTTGTTGTTTAAAAGAGCCTAGTATCTCTCCTGTTCCCTCCGTCCCCATGTAATACGCTGACTCCCCCTTTACCTTAAGCCATGATTGTAAGCTTCCTGGGCCTCAGCAGAAGTCAAGCAGATAATGGGGCCATATTTGTATAGCCTGCAAAACCATCAGCCAAATACTCCTCTTTTCTTTATAAATTACCCAGTATTCTTTTATAGCAATGAGATGGACTACTATAGTCAGTTTTGACAACATGAACCTTTCAGATTAAAATTTAATTTTGAAATTCACCCATTTGTTGCGGTTGCCTTCTATCCTTTCTGTAATAATGAATTTTGCATATGATTTTAAATGTGCTTTAAACATTGATTCACTTTTTAGCTCTATTTTTGGAAACTACCAGCTTCCACTATTGAGATAAAAGTATCATCATTGAGGCTTTACTGCTGAGGTAGCTGTTGTTTGATTTCCCTTCAGTTCTACTGCTGTCGCAGAGGAAACGGGAATCTCCACAACTTATATGACATGTTTGTCTGAATTCTAATCTTCCACACCTGTTGTAGAAAAGAGAATAAAGTGGCAGTCGAGGGCAGTTTTCGAATTTAGAAATGGTATCTGCTTAGTATTTTCCTCTGTGTCACATACTAAAACATATCAAATAAATTGTGGACAATAAAAGAATGAGAGAGGTTTAATATGATATTTTACTCCTAATAGATGTTAGAATTAAACATTTGAGCATGTGAATCCTCAAATTTTATCTAAAGTGTGAAGTGTGGTTTCTAGTATTCTTGATCCTATCACAAAAAAACAATGCTTCCAGTTTCCTTGTGATTTAACGAAACATCAAAAAGTTGGTTGTTAGAATTAAACAAAAGTCCTTTGTTATTGATTAAATAATGTAAATATTCACGAGTGGTGGATGGTTTAGAAGTTCAAGTAAGTTACCTAAATCAGGAAAATCAATTCAAAAATGATTTCAAAAATTTAGTTATTTCTGATCAAATCTTCTTAACTTTTATTATAAATGAGGAGGCAATTGTATAGCATTTCAAGAAAATGGGTTTTCCCACTGAAAATGCTTCCTGATAAATATTGTTCATGTTTCTGTGATATTTGTGGTAAATTCAGAATTTTCAAAAGGGGACATGGCTAAATTTCTAAATGTGATTACCGGTGAATTGTGAGCTCTTAAATGAATTGATTAAAGCACTATGGGAAGTATAGTTTCATAGATACAGGAAAATGGTGTGTTTAAACTGTTGTATTGAAATAATGTTATTCAAGAAATTGTATTTTTTCAAGGTCATATTGAAGATCAGGCTACAAGGGAGATTGAGAAAAAGCAGCCACTAAGGCAAGATTAAACCAATAATAAGTGTGTCATTCACTGGGGCAAAAGAATTACAGTGGAATTTGCCTTTAATGAAGAATTTGGGGACTGGTTAACCATGTCAAAAACAGTAAGATAAGATGACAAGTAAAATGAAGCCAGAAAGTGACCATAGGGCTGGACAACATGTAGATTATTGGAGACTTTGGGAAGTGTCAATTTTAGAGGACTCATGTGATAGGAACCTAATAAGGGGAACTGAAAGTAATATGAGGTAAAGTATTGGAGACAAGGCTGGGCATGGTGGCTCATGCCTATAATCCCAACACTTTGGGAAGCCAAGATAGGAGGATTACTTGAGCCTGGGAATTCAAGAGCAGACTGGCTAATATAGCAAAAACCCCTGTCCCCAAATATTTAAAAATTAGCTGGGTCTGGTGGCACATGCCCGTAATCCCAGCTACTCATGAGGCTGACAAAGAGAATCTCCTGAGCCTGGGAGATTGAAGCTGCAATGAGCTGTGACTCTGTCACTGCACTCCAGCTCAAGTGACAGAATGAGACCTTGTTTCAAAAAAGAATTGGAGACAAGAAGTTTGGTTGTAAAAGAACACAAAACATGCGGTAGAGGTTAGAGGAGATGGGGAGCATTTATGATTGTTTATGTGGGAGATTTTAATGTGCTGGTCTGTATGGTCAGGAACAGAGGAATGGGTGACTTATTATGCAAGAGAAGAGCCCCTGTATGCAATAGAATGATTTCCTTAGTTATGTAAGACAGATTGGCCTGGGAGAGGAGGAACATTTTACTTTTTAAAAAAGGAGGAAAGAAATAAAACATCAGTGTGACCACATGTATATGGGGTAAAACTGTCCAGCAATGGTCTTGCTAACTGCTCTGTAGGGATTATAAATTATATTCTTGGACAGAGTCAGGGTCCTAGAAGAAAGATACATGTACCACACTACCCCAATACCTTCTGAAAGTTACTTTGAATAATTCTCACATTGCTACAAAGAGCTACCTAAGATTGGTAGCTCTTATAAAGAAAAGAGATTTGATTGACTCATAATTCTGCAGGCTGTATAGCAGGCCTGGCTGGGGAGGCCTCAGGAAACTTACAATCATGGTGGAAGGTGCGGGGGAGCAAGCATATCTTCACATGGCGACAGCAGAGGGAGAAATGCTACACTCTTAAACAGGCAGATCTCCTGAGAACTCACTCACTATTATGAGAACAGCAAAAGGGAAATCTGCCCCTATGATACAATCGCCTCCCACCAGGTCCCTCCTGTAGCACTGGGGATTACAATTCAACATGAAGCTTGGGCAGGGACACAGAGCAAAACCATATCACATACTGTTAGTATAGCATGACTGTGTGAGAATGATTTTTCACGTTCTTGGATACACTTAATTGGCAAAGACTGTCCATTAAGAGTTCTTTGGCCTAACACACCACATCAGATTCTTATGTTCATCAAAGTGAATTGAAAATCGGTTTTCTCATTCTCATACTATTGCTATTCCTGCCTCTCTAAAGATGAAGAACTCCCTTATGCACTGTAGAGTATGAAATGCCTCAAGAACAAGAAAATGGCTCGTTAGAAAAGGAGTAGATAAAACGGCCTAAACAAATGACAGCAATTCTTGTCCTGACCCTTAATTTATTACTCCTGTGGGTTGTCTGTAAGAGTGAAGCATGATAAAATAACATTTAAAATATTAGAATGTAAGGAAACTCAGTCTCCCTAAGCTCTTATGAATTGACCATAATACTTCAGGGGCTAGCTTTTTTGCTTATGAATATAATTTTGATTAATTACATGCATGACTAATGAGCAGAAGCCATGACACTTATAGTGCAGTTCATTTTACCTGTATTAACAGGGCACTTACCATGAATAAAGCACCTTCAGGGAAACAATGAGTAACATCTATCATCAACTGGACTCTTCACACTATAGACCCATATTCTGGAGAACTATACGTAATAAAGCTGTGATTCATGTGCTTGGGAAGAATTAAAAATGTATGTATTAAGCATAAAATGCAGAATGAATTAATACAGCTATCAGTATATTTGAGTTATTTTTTTCTGGTTTCTTGCTTAAACATTGACATGTTAGAAGAACATGGTCTTGATACATTTATTCAAGTTGATCAATGTTTCATTTGGGAGAACATACAGGTTGAATATTCCTTATCTGAAATGTTCGGTACCAGAAGTGATTAGGACTTTGGATATTTTCAGAATTTGGAATATTTGCACATATAAAATGAAATATCTTGGGGATGGGAGCTATGTCTAAACATACAATTTATTTATGTTTCACATACACCTTGTATATGTAGCATAAAGATAATTTTATTTTAGCTGTGTAGATACTGAATAAACTATGTGTTATATGCCTGCATTTTTACTGTGAATTGCAAGAGATCCAGTGTGGAATTTTCCACTTTTGACAACATGCCAATACTCAAATTTTCAGGTTTTGGAGCATTTTGGATTTTAGATATTCTGATTCAAGATACTCAACCTGTATACTTTAACCTATACCTAGAAAACTAATACAAGAACAGAAAAGCAAATACCCCATGTTCTCACTTATAAGTGGGCACTAAATGATAAGAACCTATGAACACAAAGAAGGAAACAGAAACTGGGGTCTACTTGAGGGTGGCAGTGGGAGGAGGGAGAGAGGGAGAGGTGCAGAAGTGATAACTATTGGGTACTGGGCTTAATACCTGGGTGATGAAATGATATATACAACAAATCCCTGTGACGTGTTTACCTATGTAACAACCCTTCACATATACCCCCCCAAACCTAAAATAAAGGTTAAAAAAGATAAATATATAGCAATAGTGCATAGTAATACCTTTAACATTAAAAAATACAGTGAATGTACAACTTCTAATTTATTTTTTGACTCAGATTTCTAATTTATTTTTTGACTCAGATTCACAAATTACATTGGAACCCAATGTTCTAAAGTTTTAGTGTATTAATTACATTGGTATTAATACAGTCTCACATCTCCAAATTGAGTTTATTTTTTAAGCCACTTTAGATTAGATTTTGCATCTCTGAAATGATTTGTTTTTGGAAAGGACTTCCTTTTCCTTTACACAGTAATGGAGTGAGGGAGAGAAAATGCATTACCATGACGCTGCGGTAGTGGGGTCTACGACTGCTTTTTTCATGACAGTAGTGCAAGGCTGCATCCATTGTGTGACTGAAAGAAAGAGCTGAAGAAGAAATGCAAAATTCTAGAAAATGAAATACATAGGTCACAGAAGGCAAGATTGCGGTGGAAAGATGAAAAGAAATGATGATTGGTGACTGTGAACCTCTGGCTGTGAAGGGAAAACACTCTGAAAATACTCAAGGAGAGAGATTGCCAAGGTGTGGATGGTGTCATTTCTCTCTCTGGGAGAATGTCCTTCTTCTTAGAAACAGAAGAGTTAAACTAGATGATGATGACAGTGTCTCCTTTCCAGCTGTAAATTGTTATCATATTAATACCTCAACTGTGGTTTCAGAGTGTAGGCTAAGGATTACGTTAGCAAAGTATATATGAGATCCCCATGACAGACTAATAGGGAGAAAAGAGGCCTGGATAAACATCTCACTAAAGTAAGAGTACTAAGAATTTCCACAATCAGGGTTATCATCCAAATTCAGAAAAATAAAATATAACTTGTAAGAGTCTTGGAAACATTTAAGAAGAAAGACGTTAAACAATAAATGAGAAGGAAGCATTCTTTTTCTTTCTTTTTTTAAATTAGCACAGAAAGAAAACATATTTATATGTTCTTAATTGTGTTTGTCAGAAAGATGGTTATAGAACCTGAAAAATTTCATTGAAAATAGTATAACCAAGAAAATTAAGGTGTTAATGTGTGCATATGTATGTATATAGGCACATTATATGCATATATGTTATTTATATGATATAGGATGAATATATCAATATACGATATATTATTGAAGTTGACTTATTTCTCACAATAAGCATATAACATATTTGGTATAACTTATCTAATGTCTATTCACATTGAAAGTGATAGAGAAGAAAAGTGGATCCATTTGCATTTTTTTATATACATTGTACTTTATCCTTATTATTAGCATATATGTAATCCAGAAAAAGAAGTCAATATTAAGCCTGGCAAATGATATTTGATTGGTACTGCAGTGGTGTTTTATAAAACACTCATGGAAGAAAGAACAAAGAAGGAATTTAATGATGGTTTTCCTTATAAAATCGGCAAATAATTAAGAAAATAAAATGGCAAGTGGTTTCAAAATATTTTATTAATATACCATCTCTGTTATTTTGTAGTTTATCTTAGACCAAAAGTGAATGCATAGATGCAGTATTTTTTAATCAGTAAATTACTGATTCATTTAAAATGTTTATCTTACAGAAACTGATGTGCAATTGCCATAGAAAATCTAGAACATTTTGAACCGTTTTATAAGCATAAACATGTCTAGCAATCTAGACTCCAGTTTTCATATTTTGATATGTTTCTTTTCAGTGTTTCTGGAAAGTATTTTGCACAGTGATTAAGAGAATGGGCTCCTTAGCCAGTTTGTCTGGCCTTAAATTTCAGCTCACAAAACTGGGCAGGCTTTTTGTTCTTGTTTTTGCTTTTGATAGAGTATCGCTGGTATGGTTTGGCCGTGTCCCCACCCAAATCTCGTCTTGAATTGTAACTCCCACAATTCCTACCTGTTGTGGGAGTAACCTGGTGGAGTTGACTGAATCATGGGGATGGCCCTTTCCCCTGCTGTTCTCATGATAGTGAATAAGTCTTTTTTTTCCCCCATTTATTTTATTGCATTTCGGTTTTGGGGTACATGTGAAGAATATGCAAAATTGTTGCATAGGAACACACGTGGCAGTGTGATTTGCTGCCTTCCTCCCCATCACCTACATCTGGCATTTCTCCCCTTGCTATCTCTCCCCAGCTTCCCACCCCCCACCGTCCCTCCCCTATTTTCCCCCAAGATAGTGAATAAGTCTTACAAGATCTGGTGGTTTTAAAAACGAGAGTCTCTCTGTACAAGCTTCTCTTGTCTGCCACCATGTAAGATGTGCCTTTTACCTTCCGCCATGATCGTGAGGCCTCCTCAGCCACATGGAACTGTGAGTCCATTAAAACTCTTTCTCTGTATAAATTACCCAGTATTGGGTATGTCTTTAACAGCAGCATGAAATCCGACTAATACAGTCACTTCGTCACCCAGGCTGGAGTGCAGTGGCCCATTCTCAGCTTCTGCATCCCAGGCTCAAGGAATCCTCCAGTGTTAGCCTCCTGAGTAGCTGGAACCACAGAAGCATGCTACAATGCCTGGCTAATTTTTGTATTTTTGATAAAGACAAGGTTTCACCATGTTGCCCAGGCTGGTCTTGAACTCCTGAGCTAAGCTGTCCTTCTGCCTCAGCTATCTAACCTGCTGGGGTTACAGGCATGATCCATCATGCCCAGCCTGAGGCAAGCTATTGAATGCCTCTGTGCCTCAGATTCCTCATCTCCAAAATGTGAATCAATATCTCCATGTTCTTGTGTGAGTTAAATGAGGTAAAAATTCATAGTATTTAAAGGCATGCCTGGAACATAGTAAGCACAGAATAGGTAGAGTGACACATGTTCTGTGTCTGCAAAAGAATCTCAATTTAGGCCTTCTGTCCTAGACTATTAATAGGAACCTCTTTCACTTTCAGTAGTACCCTTGTGCAGACAATAAATTTTATAGTCACCCTGTATGTGAAAAATTGTTATTATGTTTTCTAGGCATATGCATGATTTTACATGGTTGAGGTAGTATTATATTAACAGTTTCAATCTTATTTTTATCACCTTTATATGGTATAGTTAGAATTTTCCCATTTCAATCCCTTTTTTATTAATAATTCTAATGTTTGTATGTGATCTGCTAGAATAAATATTCCTTAATTCACCTATGTGTATGTCTATTGTTTTTAATTTGGCCTACCAAAATAATGCTATGATGAGTATCTTTGCCCATATATTTTGACTACCCTTCTGTTGAATTTTTTTTTTAATACCATGGTAAATTTAAATTATTGAGACAAAAACAATGCACATTTGTTAGGATTTTGATAATGGTGTGTGTCTTAAGCCATGCAGAATTCTAAAATACAGCTTAGACAAGAAATAAGGCAACCAAACTACCTCTGCCCAGGCTTTTGCTGAAACTGCATTTCAGAGTTAAAATTACATAGAAGCTTCGGTTGATTCTTTCATTTGACCTTTATTTGCTGAATGGCCTTTTTATCCTATGTTGGTAATGATATTCAAGTTTCTTTTCTGCTTGGTATTCCTACACCATATCCTAGCTGTCATTTTGTGCTAATTTTCCATAAATTATCTAGCAAAAACAAACCACTCAATAACAAAGAATGAATTGAGTGTATGCCCCTTTGACTTATGATTTCTGGAGCTGGAGATCTCCTGTGGCTAAAGGAAAATATTCAACACATCAGTGTGTGTCAAACATCAGTTCTGAAATTATCAGGTAATCTCAAATCTCCAAGGCTGTTGCTGTGGGTTTCAATAGATTTGCAGAGTTGTTTTAAAGGAAATAGGAAATGTCAGACTTGTGTCTCTAAGGTTTGGTCTCCCGAGTAATGGTTTGTATATGTCCTTTATTGGATGCCCTTTTGTCCGCATAAAGCAGAAATATTAGGTTTGTTTGGAATCTGTGCTCTTCTGTTTGAGTCTGACGAGGCTTGACAATTTCATATCTTTCCTTTGTTTTCATCTTTCCTGTATAGTAACTTTTGATTTTGTAGTTACCTTTAAAACACATTAGGTACTTTTAAACAGTAATTAATACTTTACAGGACCAATAGATTGAGGTATGCTTAAGATGATATTTTTTTGTTTTAATCAAGATAATAAAAAATTACTGAGATTTTAGAAAATTTCAGGTGGTAGTGGATTTATAATTGCAAAGAGAGATATTACTTAATTTAATAGGATGTTTTGTGGTATTTATATTTCATTTCATCATGTTGTTAAAAATTTTTTCCTCCAATAACATTTCTGTTTGTTCTCCATTTCTCTGTTTTATAGGATTGAAACTGCCATTCCTGAAACATTTCCTTCTTTATCATGCCTTGCAACTTTTATCTTTCTGTTCTTAAATTATATTCTCTAGAAGTTAAATTTGGAATATTTGTTTTTAACTTTTTATTTTGAAATAATTACAGACTCACAAGAAATTTCAAACAAAATACAGAGAAACTTCATGTATTTGTCAACCAGCTTCCAGCAACAATAAAATTTTACATAGCTACAGTGAATTAGCAGAACCAGGAAATTCATATTGGCATAATACAATTAACTAGTGACATGGTTTAGCTGTCCCCACCCAAATCTCAACTTGAATTGTATCTCCCAGAATTCCCACGTTGTGGGAGGGTCCCAGGGGGAAGTAATTGCATCATGGCAGTTAGTCTTTTCTGTGTTATTCTCATGAGAGTGAATAAGTCTCATGAGATCAGATGGGTTTATCAGGGGTTGCCATTTTGCTTCTTGTCTCATTTATCTCTTGCCACCACCATGTAAGAAGTGCCTTTCACCTTCTGCCATGATTCTGAGGCCTCCCCAGCCATGTGGAATTGCAAGTCTAATTAAACCTTCTTTACTTCCCAGTCTTAGGTATGTCTTTATCAGCAGCAAGAAAATGGACTAATACAGTAAATTGGTACCAATAGAGTGGTGCACTGCTGAAAACACCCAAAAATGTAGAAGTGACTTTAGAACTGGGTAACAGGCTGAGATTTATGAACAGTTTTAAGGGCTCAGAAGACAACAGGAAAATGTGGGAAAGTGTGGAACTTCCTAGAGACTTGTTGAATGCCTTTGCCCAAAATGCTGATAGCAATATGGACAATAAAATCCAGGCTGAAGTGGTCTCAGATGGAAATGAGGAACTTATTGGGAACTGCAGCAAAGGTGACTCTTGTTATGTTTTAGCAAACAGATTGGCAGCATTTTGCCCCTGCCCGAGAAATTTGTGGAACTTTGAAAGAGAGATAACTTAGGGTATCTGGTGGAAAAAATTTCTAAGCAGCAAAGCATTCAAGATGTGACTTCAGTGCTGTTAAAAGCATTCAGTTTTGTAAGGGAAGCAGAGCATAAATGTTTGGAAAATTTGCAGCCTGACTATACTATAGAAAAGAAAATCCCATTTTCTGAAGAGAAATTCAAGCTGGTTGTGGAAATTTGCATAAGTAGCAAGGATCCTAATGGTAATCCCCAAGACCATGGGGAAAATATATCAAGGCCATGTCAGAGACCTTCACAGCAGCCCCTCCCATCACAGGCCTGGAAGACCCAGAAGGAAAAAATGGTTTTCTGGGCTGGGCTCAGGGTCTCTGTGTTGTGTGCAGCCTAGGGACCCAGGGTCCTGTGTCCCAGCTGCTCCAGCCATGGTTGAAAGGAGCCAATGTACAGCTCACACTGTGATTTCAGAGGATGCCAGCCCCAATCCTTGGCAACTTCCAGGTGTTGAACCTCTGGGTTCACAGAAGTCAAGAATTGAGGTTTGGGAACCTCTGCCTAGATTTCAGAAGATGTATGGAAACTCCTAAATCCCCAGGCAGAAGTTTGCTGCAGGGGTGGGCCCTCATGGAGAACCTCTGCTAGGACAGTGTGGAAGGGACATGTGGGATCAGAGCCCCCACACAGAGTCCCTACTGGGGCACTGCCTAATGAAGCTATGAGACGAGGGCCACTGTCCTCCAGAACCCCAGAATGGTAGATCCATGGACAGTTTGCACAGTGCACCTGGAAAAGCCCAGTCACTCAAGGCCAGTTGGTGAAAGTAGCAAGGAGGGAGGCAGTACCCTGCAAAGCCACAGGGGCGGAGCTACTGAAGACCATGGGAACTTACCATTTGAATCCGTGTGACCAGGATGTGAGAACTGGAGTCAAAGGAGATCATTTTGAAACTTTAAAATTTGATGGCCCCACTGGATTTTGGACTTGCCTGACACCTGTAATGACTTTGTTTCAAAGCCCCACCTCCAAACACCCTCACATAGGCGGTTAGCATTTCAGCATATGAATTTGAGAGAGATATAGCATTTAGTCTGTAGCAGTAAATGTGCAATATAAAGTAAATAATCAGCTTTATTGTTGTGTTGCATTATCGGAATGTACATTTCCTAGTATTAAATCTTTGTATACCTAAATTTGTATGCCAAATCATTGGGGCGGGTGATTTCTTAGTAAGCATAGAATTCAGTTCCTTTTTCTTTTAGTTAAGAATATTTTAACTATGTTTATGAGAGATACTGTTTGGTAATTTTATTCTTTTTATGTTAACTTCATCAACAGTTGGTAATAGTTATGTTTGCTTTGTAAAATTAACTGAAAGGAAGCCACTTTTTACAACTTTATACATATTTCATAGTTCGGGGTTCATTTTGTAAGATTTTTTAAACAGATACTAAAAACACTGGTTATAGGGACGTTAATTAAGATTTTCAAAATAATGTTTTATGCTTCTTGCAAAAATTGATACATGCAAACAATTTACCATTTAAAAAATTAAGATTTATTTAAGCAGCACATGTTTATTTTAGTGAAACATGTATTTAATTTTCTAAGATAGTATGTTTTGTCGTTAAAAATTTTTCTACATTTTTATGTTTTTTCACTTTAAATTTAATATTTTCTCAGTTTTTATTTTTATCACATTTGCCACATTTTTCTATATTATGGGTTATTTGTTAAAGAAGTAACTCCTGTATATGTAGATATTTACTGTTTTTATTTATAATTTATTACCTTTTAACTTAATGTGTAATTAGTATCCCTTTTGATTTTACTTCTATGTTTTGCTGTACCATTTTGAAATTCTTGAGTTAAATTCTTTACTATTTTTAATTTTTTATTTATAAAGTTTAAATGTTAAATATGTCCCTTCAGTTTAGTTATTTTAATGTTCTCACTCATCAGACATTTTTGGGGGGAAACACTATATGCTTTTTCATCAAATCAGCCTCAAGAAACTGAAAATTACTTTTTATATGCTTACACTCAAAGCTTGGATAGAGATATGTCTCCACTTCCTTAAGTTGGGGGAAAAAGTTATTCTTCCAGGCTATAGTCAAAAGAAAAATAATTATAGTAATTTTTGTTTGTTTGTTTGGGTCTTTGTTTGCTTGAGGTGGAATTTCAATCTTGCTGCCTAGGCTGAAGTGCAGTGGCGTGACCTCAGCTCACTGCAACCTCCACCTCCCAGGTCCAAGTGACACTCCTTCCTTAGCCTCCCCAGTAGCTTGGATTAGAGACACCAGACACCACACCCAGCTAATTTTTGTGTTTTTGGTAGAGACGGAGGTTCGCCATGTTGGCTAGGCGGTCTGGAACTATTGACCTCAGGTGATCTGCCCGCCTTGGTCTCCCAAAGTGCTAGGATTATAGGCATGAGCCACTGTACCCAGGCTACAGTAACTTTTAAAAATAGGTTGTGGTGGACAAAAGTCCACAGAAATAACAAACAGAAAAATCTATTTATAACACTATTTTCTAAACAAAAGCTTTCTTACTTTTAAAATGTAAGTCATAATGGTCTGTAACAGATGAATCATGTAAAAATTGAAATAAATATATAAATTTTTAACAAAGAATTTTAACATTTTTAACACAAAATTCTTTAAAATTCTAATTTATACCTTTTTATTACCTTCTGTATACACTCTTGATACATTACCCATTACATTAATTAATGTACACTCTAGTCAAGATCTTTTATTATGTGAGGTCATCAGTCAATGATAACAGAGATATTGATGAATTAGTCTCCTCATCAGAAATTGAGCAACATTGTCATTTAAGATGATACATGAGCCTTTAAAACATATTCAATAATATTGAGTCTTAGTCTTCTATTGCTTTTCTCTGAATGTGCATTTAGACCTTTGTGCATCTATCTACCCACCCATTCATTAAGCTTTCAGCATTAACTTTCTACTCCAAGGACCAGAATCATGTTTGTTCTTGTTGACTGCTGTACTCCTATTGCAAAGACCTAGAACATAGTCGGAGCTCAGTACACTCTGAGGATTCAAAATAAATGAACAGAGATTGTTGTAGGAAGAATTCTAAGATAGCCCCTATGACCTTCATTCCCTCATGTTACTCTGGTGATAGCTTACATGGCAAAGGAGTCGTGCAGATGTAACTGAGGCTAATAATCAACTTTAAGACAGTGTGAGTATCTGGGCAAGCCTAATCTAATCACACAAAAACTTAAAAATCTGGGTGTTTTCTTCAACTAAGATTAAAATGGGAAGTCAGAGAGTTTCAAAGTAGAAGAAGCATTTAAAGCACATTTTTCTGATTTTGAAGATGCCTTGCATCTTCTTCTGAGTTCAGTTTGAGGTTATCTTTCTGATAATTGATTAGATTTCATTGTTTTAAAAAAGGAATAATTTATATGAATCTATTTTTAAATACATTGAAGAGGGTGATACTGGGGGTGCTGGTTGTTCTGTTTAACTTTCTCTTAATTTCTAACATAATTGAATTTTGAGTAGGTAATCTAACCTATATGGTTTTTATTTTAAAAAATATATTGAGGTTTTATGTAATCTATTTTTAAAATTTTAAATGGAAAGTTGAAAAAATACTGTTTCACATATTCTTGTATATATGTATTAAAAATCTTATACAGTATAGTGCTCAAATTTTATCCTTTATTTAATAAGTCATAACAAAGAGATATGCTAGTGATTTCACAATTAAATGTGACATTCATTTACTGTTTTGCTTTGTAACAATAAATATTTTATTGTTTTCCATGTGATAACTTTTCCTTTAAATTCTACTTTATGTGAAATCAATGATGTTATAAATAGTCTTTGTTGTTTACTTTATTAATCTTAGTACATTTTAATATTGTTAAACTTACAGTAACAGTTTGTATACTTCCTGGAAAGAGGTTAGGGTAATAGAGTTTGATTTTTTGTTTTGTTTTCAGCTGAGGTTTCTTTTATTTTTTTGGTAATTTCAATGTTAGAGTCTTCCTTTAAATAGTTAGTGGTATAGTTCATCTTTGTTTATCATACCTGATTTATTTTTACTTTTGTGAACTTGCTTATAGTTTCCTTACAAATATTAGGTGGGTCCCAAGGTTATTGCGGTTTTTGCTAATTACTTGTTAAAAGATGGTACATCTGAGGAAGTAAATGAGGAAAGGATGATAGAGATTGGTGGCAGTAGAGCTGAGTCAATCTTACAGTTGCTATTGCTGCTTAAGAAATGACCGCAAATTTAATAAGGTGAAAGAACAACCACTTCCTTATATCTCATGGATTCTATAGGTAAGAAATTCCAGCAGGATTCCGCTGAGCGATTCTTCTTCTCTCACATTATTAACTAGGGTGACTCAGTGCTAGTGAGCTGGAAAACAAGCCAGTTTGGAAGATGCAAGGTGCTTTTCTCTGTCTTTTAAATTGGTGGGGTTGTCTTGAAGGCAAGGCACAGATGGGAGGGACTCTTTGATTTGAAATGCAAATCAAAACTACAGTGAGATACCATCTCACACCATTCAAAATGGTTATATTAAAAGTCAAAAAATAACAGGTGCTGGCAATGTTGTGGAGAAAAAGGAACATTTCTACACTGTTGGCGGGAGTGAAAATTAGTCCAATCATGTAGAAGACAGTGTGATGATTCCTCAAAGACTTAAAAAGAGAACTGCTATTTGACCCAGCAGTCCCATTACTGGGTATATACCCAAAGGAATATAAATTGCTCTATTATAAAGACACATACATGCATATGTTTATTACAGCAGTATTCACAATAGCAAAGGCATGGAATCAACATAAACGCCCATCAGTGGTAGAATGGATACAGAAAATGTGGTACCTATATACCATGGCATATTATGCAACCATGAAAAATGAAATCATGCCCTTTGTAAGAGTATGGATGGAGTTGGAAGCCATTTTCCTTAGCAAACTAATGCAGGAACAGAAAACCAAATACTGCATGTTCTCACTTATAAGTGGGAGTCAAAGATGAATACATAAACACATAGAGGGGAACAACATTGAAATATTTTAAGCAGAGAAGTGATATCTGAATTGCGTTTCTGAGATATCTCTGGCACTTGTGTAAAAAATGGCTGAAAGGTATCAATGGAAGAAGCTAGGGGACCAGTTAAGAGGCTTTTGCAATAATCACAAGAGGAAATAAGTGTGGCTTACACTAGGAATCATCAAATTGGAAGGGCTCATGTGGAAATGTGGTCAGAATCTGGACATTTTGAGTAAGCCTATATGAAGTTTTAATACTATCTCAAAATAAAGACTATAGAAGGTTTTTCCTTTCTCATGCCCTGACACCTTCCATGTCCTTTATTTTGAGATAGTATTAAAATTCTTACTATCTTACTGAAAATTCTTACTATCTTGTTTTGTAAGTTGGAACATCATTACAGTTTTTTTTTTCCCATTTATTTTATTGCATTTTAGGTTTTGGGGTACATGTGAAGAACATGCAAAATTGTTGCATAGGAACACACGTGGCAGTGTGATTTGCTGCCTTCCTCCCCATCACCTACATCTGGCATTTCTCCCCTTGCTATCTCTCCCCAGCTTCCCACCCCCCACCATCCCTCCCCTATTTCCCCCCAACTGACCCCAGTGTGTAGTGCTCCCCTCCCTGTGTCCATGTGTTCTCATCATTAGTTTTAATTAGGGTATTGTTAAATATTTATTTTTATTTTATAATTCAACAATATTGAAAATACTTGACAATATTGTTGTGGTAAATTATCATAAAATATGAAAAGTAAATCTTTCAATTAACTGAATCAGTTGTTCCCTTGCAAGATTTTGACTTCACAACTTCCTAATTCTTGAAACATAAATTTTGATTATTTTTCTAATATGTACCCATAGGTCTTTGAGTAAATTTTTATTGATAGGACAAATTAGTGCTGGATATGCAGATGTCATCACTTTGTATTCAGGTAAAGACAACCTGATATATATGATCTTCTTGATCATATTTATTCTCTTAACATCTTTATGTCTTCTAATAATGTTAACAGAGAAGAAGAAAAGTCTTATCTAAGCCTGACATTTTATTTTTAAGGATTTTTTTTCTTTATTGGTAAAATTCAGGAGTTTGGCTAGTAGTTGTTTAAATACGGATAACTCTTCCGTGTTGCTTCCCCCTCCCCGACTAGAATCTGGTTGGTGCTTTTATTATTCGTACTTCAGTGATAGCTTTGATTGTTTCAGGTCTCATTGCCCTTGCGTCCTTCCCCAGGACACAAACTGTGGTCTCTGGCATGAGTTTATCTCTTTCTCTCCCGCCCAGAGCTCTGATTCAATTACTGCTTGAAATTTTCAGCATGTCACTTTCCTTCTCCGTGGATTTCCCTGTGGATGGAAAATCTGCCCTTGCACTTCACTTTCTTAGAATCCTCATCTCAGCTGTCTCCCATTTTGTGATATGAGCCTCTTTTGACATTGTAGCCTTCATCACCTATTTCCTAAATGGTGTGTTTCTACATACTGTTCATAGACAAATAGTTTAAAGCAATGTTCTATAGTTTCTTGTGGTTTGACAATCATATATTTTTAAATATGTTTTCTCCCCATGAGACTTCAGCATAGAGTTTCCCTTTTTCTGGTATGCAGGATGATTTTTAGAATTTTTTTTCTGTTATATTTTCCCCATTCTGTTTACCTAGAAGGTAGTGATATTTACTCCAAACCAGGGTTTATGTTGTATTAGTCCATATTTATACTGCTATGAAGAAATACCTGAGACTATAAAGAAAAAAAAGGTTTAATGGACTGACAGTTCCACATAGCTGGAGAGGCCTCACAATCATGGTGGAAGGTGAAGGAGGAGCAAAGACATGTCTTACATGGTGGTAGCAAGTGAGAGTTGTGAGATTAGATCTTGTGAGAGTTATTCACAGTCATGAGAACAGCACAGGGAAAAACCCATTCCCATGATTCAGTTGCCTCCCAATGGGTCCTGCCCATGACATGTGGGGATTATGGGAGCTACAATTCAAGATGAGATTTGGGTAGGGACAATTCTATGGCCAAACCATATCGTTTATCCCCTGGCACCTCCCAAATTTCATGTTCTCACATTTCAAAAATCAATCATGCCTTCCCAACAGTCCCCCAACATCTTAACTCATTTCAGAATTAACTCAAAAGTCCACAGTCCAAAGGCTCATCCGAGACAAGTACTTTCCACCTATGAACCTGTAAAACTGAAAGTAAGTTAGTTACTTCCTGCATACAATGGCGGTACAGGCCTTAGGTACACTCAATGTATTTGGGTAGAGGGAGAAATTGGTGTAAACAAAGGGGATACAGGCTCCATGCAAGTCTGAAAACCAGTAGGGCAGTCACTAAACATTAAACTTCCAAAATGATCTCCTTTGACTCCAAGTCTCACATGCAGGTCACACCAATGCAAGTGGTGGTCTTCCGCAAACTTGGGCATCTCTGCCCCTGTGGCTTTGCAGGGTATAGCCTCCCTCCTGGCTGCTTTCACTGGCTGGCATTGTTTGTGGCTTTTCTAGGTGCACAGTGTAAACTGTTGGTAGATTTACCATTCTGGGGTCTGGATGATGGTGACCCTCTTCTCACAGCTCCACTAGGCAGTGCCCCAGTAGGGACTCTGTCTGGGGGGCAGAGCCTACATTTCTCTTCTCTACTACCCTAGCAGTTGTTCTTCATGAGTCCCCGTGCCCCTCCACAGCAAAATTCTGCCTGGACATCCAAGTGTTTCCATACATTCTCTGAAATCTAGGTGGAGGCTCCCAAACTTCAATTCTTGACTTCTGTGTGCCTGCAGGCTCAACATCATGTGGAAGCTTCCAAAGTTTGGGGCTTGCATTCTGCGAAGCCATGGCCTGAGCTATACCCTGCTGTCTCCTGCCCAAGGCATGGCTGCAGTGGCTGGAATGCGGGGCACCAAGTCTCTAGGCTGCACACAGCAGGGGGACCTGGTCCTGGCCCAGGAAACCACTTTTCCCTCCTAGGCTTCTGAGCCTGTGATGGAAAGAGCTTCCCTAAAGGTGTGAATGTGTGAAGGTCTGAAAGTCTAACATGTCCTGGAGACATTTGGCCCATTGTCTTGCTGATTAATATTTGACTCCTTGTTACTTATGCAAATTTCTACAGCAGGCTTTAATTTCTCCCCAGAAAATGTATTTTTCTTTTCTGTTGCATTGTCAGTCTGCAAATTTTCCAAACCCTTATGCTCTGCTTCCTCTTGAACACTTTGCTGCTTAGAAATTTCTTTCACCAGGTACCCTAAATCATCTCTCTCAAGTTCAAAGTTCCATAGATGTCTGGGGCAGGAGCAAAATGCTACGTCTTTTTGCTAAAGCATAACGAGAGTCAACCTTTGCTCCAGTTCCCCACAAGCTCCTCATCTCCATCTCCAGCCTGGACTTTAGTGTTTGTCACTATCAGCATTTTAGTCAAAGCCAGTCAACGTGTCTCTAGGAAGTTCCAAAATTTCCCACATCGTTCTGTCTTCTGAGCCCTCCAAGTCTCTAGGAAGTTTCAGACTTTCCCACATTTTTCCGTCTTCTTCTGAGCCCTCCAAACTGTTCCAACCTCTGCTTGTTACCCAGTTCCAAAGTCACTTCCACATTTTCAGATATCTTAATAGCAGTATCCTACTCTACCAGTAGCAATTACTGTCTTAGTGCATTTTTATACTGCTGTGAAGAAATATCCGAGACTGGGTAATTTACAAAGAAAAAGAGGTTAATGGACACACAGTTCCACAAAGCTGGGGAGGCCTCATAATCATGGCAGAAGGTGAAGGAGGAGTAAAGCCATGTCTCATATGGTGGCAGGCAAGAGTGTGTACAGGGGAGCTGCCCTTTATAAACCCATCAGATCTTGTGAGACTTATTCACTATCACAAGAACAGCACATGGAAAAACCCACCCCTTTGGTTCAATGATCTCCTACTGGGTTCCCCCAAGGACACATGGGGATTATGGGAGCTACAATTCAAGATGAAATTTGGATGGGGACACCACCAAATCATATCAATAATATCTAACAGGAAATGATGGTTTTTAAAATTAGTTTATTCTCCTACCTTTGAGAAATTGGCTGAGGCCCTTTCTCTGATCTGCGGTAGAGATAAGGTTGATATGCATAGCTCCTCTCAGTAGTGAGCAAGTATTTATTGGGATAGCTCAGCTAGGCTAAAGTGGAGAACTCTAATATCCAGTCTGGCTTGTTGCACAAGATATACACAATATCTAGCATGCACGTATAATGCAGGGTGCTGGTGATGGCAAGAATGAGTGCTGCTTTATACATTATTCATGTGATTGCTTTCTGGGTAGAGGTTCTCAAGGAAGGCTGTATTTTACTTGGAAAATAATCTTAAATGGCCAGTTGGTATGATGCAAGTTGCTTATCAGTAGTTTCCTGTTTTGCTTTATTATCCCTCTCTATTGTTCCCCAAACTTATTAAAATCCCATTGGATGAAATAACAATGAATAACATAGGGAGGGAACAGGACGGGAGAGAAGAATGCCAGGGAGCTCATGCGGATAAGACCTGGGCCACTGGAGATGCAAACTGCTAGACTGGCAGTTCTGCTGCCTCTTCTCCCAAGGCGTACCCAGGCCTGACAGGCACCCGATACATCTGTTCGTTGGTCTGTTTTCATTGTATCCTCTATCTTCTAAGGAGCTTAGCATATAACATACGTGAGATTGGCCAGTATGGCCCCTCAAAAAGTAAGAATAGAGCTGTAAATGAGTTAAGTGCCCATTTTCTGGGACACTCCAAGAGTCTGACGCAGGGGACAGGCTGGGGAAAGGCAACTACCTTCTTACATGATTTTCATATTGAGGAAATTCTTCCATTTCATAAAATAAAATATGGATGGGACAGTGTAATTTAATTGCTCTTATAGTTAGTAAAAACTTCCTTCTAGATTACTCTGCATATTGAGTGTCAGTTCTAGTAATTAGCGTTGTTTTAAGTTTACATTTGTTTGCTTTGTTTTACTGATTTCTTACTTTCTTTTTTAATGGGAACTTGGATAGGACTCCATTACAAAGTATCATCCAGATGCTGTTTAAAACTGGGCCAAATCAGCATTGGAATGAAATTACACATTCATGGGATTTGTTACTAGAGTCAGTACTGTTTTGGAATGATTCATGTAACATTTATAAGGACCAATTCTGAGATAGGTAAATCATTCCCATAAATTATTTTTTAGGTTACTTTAGTGTCAGTCATATATTCACTCACATAACAAATATGCATTGAGCTCCTATAGTACTAGAGGATGATTAAACAGGTACACTACTTGACCTCAACAAATGTACTGTCAAGAAGGAAGTTACAGATGTTAAGCAAATGATTGCACAATTGCTACTTAATTACAACAATAATAAATGCATCCTGGAAAATAAAATATTATCAATCAGTAGATGCAAGGCGTCAACCTAAATAACAGAGAGAGACTCTCTAAAAGAAAAGTGGATGGGGATGGATTATTTCAGTAACAATACATGTGCCATAGTCAACTATGTATACATTCAGGGAGGTAAAGGAAGACGAAAGTATTTAAAGAAAAAAGGTGGAGGATTACACAATTGCTTTGACATAGTTATCCTTGATTACAAGGATCAACACCAAGGGTGGTGCCAGTCCAAGGTTGGACAGGCATTTGCTGGACGTATGTCCTTGCAGGTGTGTTTTTTTGTGTAAGTTTGTAATGGCAAGATTGTGGTTTTTGCAGTCTTTTGTGATATTTCTTGTTATCAGGCATCTGTGCATGAGAATTCTCCCTCATGGCTTTCTCCGGCTGCATTTGGCATGCTCTATTTTTATTTTTAAAATAAATGACTCTATTTTGATTCTGAACACTTTCACATTTTTCTCTTTTGACCAAGATCTTTCCCTAAAGGTGTCACCGCTCAGTCGTCCTGCAGTTAGGTTTCAGTTGCCTCTCAGTGCTGGGATGGGTCTGTCCTGGGTTGTTGGTCTGACCTCATATTGGAGGCAGTAAGGTTACTAGGGGTCAGTGTTAAAACTCATTTGCTACATTTGAGCATCAAGAGAAATTTGTAGTGAGCGGCACTCAGGCTTCCTGGAGTCCATTATTAAGTTCAATTTTGTTTGTTTTGTAGTCTTTGGCTATCATTTAAAATTGCTGGCCAGCCTTATTCTGTTAGGAGTTGTCCTGCAGAAATTTAACAAGTAACAGATACAAAGTTTTAAAAGGTAAAATGCAAAGAAAAATTAATAATAATATTATAATCTCAATTTGCATAATAATTTTGAGCCATTAATCTAGTCTTAAAGTAAACTGATTTAATATATCAAATGATTATCATCCTGTCATGCAAAAAAGAAGCCATTAAGAAGAGTAGACGTCTCATTGTGATTTGGAGTTTTGTTATCAGCATCTTGGGAAAAGCCATCTACTGTGTGTAAACATCAATTTCTCATCCTAGTTTGCAGTTTGAATGTCTCTGGTTATGGCATCGAGCAGTTTGGTGACATTTTGTGTGGCCCATATACCAGGTATGAAAATTGCTTTTTAAAATTAATCTAATTTCAACTTATGGTATTTCAAGAACAGAGCTGATCCCATTTTTGGTAATTCTGTGGAATAAAGTTAGATAAGAGGAATATAAAAAATTCAGTATCTAGTCTGTTCTATAGGTAGATAACAAGAACTTGAATACAGTCACAAAGCTGCAATCTAATAGCAGACGTATTTAAGATTTTTTTTAGAAACAGCTTTTTCTCTCTATATTGATCACATAAGAATCTCAGATTTAAAAACCTCTTGAGCCTGGGAAGCTTAGCCAAGGCAGATTTTATGTACATTCTTAAGGTTCCTAGGCTTGCCAGGAAGTGACAATTTTTACTTGCTGTAAGGGTGGGAACCTTTGAAGGCAGACATTCTGTGCATGGACTCAAATATTATATTCTGTTTAAAGCCTTGGTAATATAACCAATGTTTTCAATTGTATCCTTCTATAAAGAGATAGCAATTTTTTATTGAACTTATACAAATAACTATACGACCATGAAAAATAAGAATACTCATGAATAATTTCTGCATTTGGAGGGATCAAGTAGGTAGAAAAAAACAAATATTTTCACATTTGTTCATAAAAAGTATGTTGTACCAAATTGCTATACACTACAAAGAGCTTATGAGAGAAAATTTCCATAAATCTGGAAAATTAAATAAGAATCAACAATGTTTCAAATAAGTCATAGAAATATTATTTTCATCAGGTACTTTAATCTCATGTGATTAAATTTTGTTCAGCTTGACCTTGATTAGCAGTTTCATGAATTCATCAGTTTCTTCATTACAGTTTAAAATTTTTTATTTAGTTCATTTATCTTAAAGGTATTAGGAACCTCCATTTAAGAGTGCTTATTAGAGTATTTTCCATGAATCTGATTGCAGATGCCTCTAGAGAATTCAAAACAAAAACTGTGAGTGACAAAAACTTTGAACAACTATGGATAAAAAGATAATGAACATTTATAATTGAAAACGAAATTTAGTTTTTTTAAATAACAACCCAAATTATGACTGATAGCATCACATCAGGACTGTCAGACTTTTATACATTTCACATAATCTTTAGAATACTCGCATCAAAAATATAAGCACAAATATAGCTATAAACAAGAGTTAACACAGCAAAAAACATGACTGGTGACATATAACGTACTTGTTAATTTATATAATTTTTGAAACATTAACATACCCAGTCATTTTACTTCTGGACAAACATTTACCACATAATATTCTTTCTCATAAAAATTTATTCTCTTTTCAACCATTCTTACCAAAAGTACATTTTCATACCCAGAACTTTCTTCACATTTCTCTCTCCTACTTACTTGTCCTTTTTTTACCATGTTTTTATGGTTTTCCAAATTTTTATTTAGAAACAACCTTTAAATAAACTCCAAATTAGACAAAATTATTCTTTTTCTCAATGAAGAACACTTTTATGCTTTTCTTACAAATTTTTATTAAAATATATTTCATTTTTGATATACTTTATACACAGAATTGTATATTAACTGTAATTTTACTTTTTTTTTTTTTGAAATGAAGTCTTGCTCTGTCACTCAGGCTAGAGTGCAGTGGCGTGATCTTGGCTCACTGCAGCGTCTACCTCCTGGGCTCAAGTGATTCTCCTACCTCAGCCTCCAGAGTAGCTGGGATTACAGGTCGCTGCCACTGTACCTGGCTAATTTTTGTATTTTTAGTAGAGATGGGGTTTCATCACCTTGGCCAGGTTGGTCTCAAACTCCTGACCTCATGATCTACCCGTCTCAGCCTCCTAAAGTACTGGGATTACAGGCGTGAGCCA
Organism: Sapajus apella; assembly: GCF_009761245.1. Taxonomy (NCBI): domain Eukaryota; kingdom Metazoa; phylum Chordata; class Mammalia; order Primates; family Cebidae; genus Sapajus; species Sapajus apella. The sequence goes on from NW_022436949.1 coordinate 37,772,979, forward strand.
GCATGCCCAGCCACAAATCAGTATTATGATAAAAATTATTATATAATTTTGGAAGCATGATTCCAAAGAACATAACTTGTTATGTCTTAATAGAGCCAAATATATTTAGACTTTCTATAAAATATAGGAACTAGTAACAAAATTAATCTTTAGCAATTTCTGTTTCAGTTTTGTATCTTATTTGAAAATGGCCCAGAAATTTAGTATCTATGACTTAATTTAACACAATACTTTAAGAGTTTAAATTAAAGAAAAAGTTTATTCATAAACATTTCTCTTTTATATTTATCTGATTTATTTATCTTTAACACTTATACCTAGATACTTATGAAAACTAAGATATTAGACAAAGGAAGTCACCCTTTGAAGTTTTTTATCTGTTAACCATTTTTATAGCCTGTGAAGGTCAAGTATTTTCCTAAATAAGAAACTTAAAGTTATTTGCATAGACATTTTGCTGATAACTCAAAAAATGTAGTTGTTTTTATTAAACAAACAATATTCAATTACTCTCACATATCAAAGATTTACACAAATGAAGATCATTCTGTTTCCAGGTAGACTTGGTAGTTTTATAAACTTTGTATCAAATACGGATACCCTGAAAAATATAGCAGAAACAAATATAATCCTACCTGACCAGTAAACCTTAGGAAAAAAAGTGTGCCAATGACTTTGAAGACATTTGTATTTTTATTTCATCACAAATTTAAAACCAACTTATTTATTAAAAATTTACTTAAGCTGTATGAACTAAAATGCTTTTAGGTTTATCACTGTATATTTTATTTGAGCATGCATCTGACTAAGCCAATCTGAATAGAATTTTTTTTCCCCCATTTATTTATTTTATTGCATTTTAGGTTTTGGGGTACATGTGAAGAACATGCAAAATTATTGCATAGGTACACACGTGGCAGTGTGATTTGCTGCCTTCCTCCCCATCACCTACATCTGGCATTTCTCCCCTTGCTATCTCTCCCCAGCTCCCCACCCCCCACCGTCCCTCCCCTATTTTCCCCCAACTGACCCCAGTGTGTAGTGCTCCCCTCTCTGTGTCCATGTGTTCTCATTGTTCAACATCCACCTATGAGTGAGAACATGCGGTGTTTGATCTTCTGCTCTTCTGTCAGTTTGCTGAGAATGATGGTTTCCAGGTTCATCCATGTCCCTACAAAGGACCCAAACTCATCGTTTTTGATGGCTGCATAATATTCCATGGTGTATATATGCCACATTTTCCCGGAACCAACCCAAATGCCCATCGACGATAAACTGAATAGAATTTTTAAGGGATTTCTGGCCCTCTACCTCCGATTTAACCAGGTAGAAACAACATAAACCATAAAACATGTACATATGTATAAGCATACCTAAACCATATACACACACAATGAAAAATCTTACAGCTTTCATTCTAGAACTTTGGTCATGAGATAGTAATATTCACACTGATTTATAAAAGACAGTTGGTTCCAAATTACGTATCTGACAAAATAGGACCTGTTTACATGGTCCTAAATTCTATTGCCCCTATAGATACTCTTACAAAGTCTGTGGACCAACATTTTAGATACAACTTATTTTTCAGTCTAATTAACCCGCTCTTTCCTACCTCCTTTTTTTCATTTTCAAGTGAGTTTAGAGTTAAATATTCCATTGTTTACATTTTAGCTAGGAATAGGATAATTGCATAAGAAAAGCAAAATCTCCATGCGGCCTTGAAATGTTAGTTAAAAAAAATCTATCATTGTTTTCTGGTCTATTTTACTTAACTAGTCAATGTGGGCAGGGAAGCATTTTAGGAAGTTATTTTTTTCCCAGTTTTTCTCTGGCCCCTGCATGGCATGCAAAGCAATTTTTATATTAATTAGCAATATATTATTGTTCTGAGATCAAGATTTTGACCTTTTTAAGTGCCTAACATTTGTAAACATTTATTTAGATATTTTTCTTTTAGAATATCAATTCTTCAATTATTTGTTCCATCACCCTAAGCAGTTGTTAGGCAAACGTAAATTTACATTTCCAGAAGGTGTCTAAGTTGTTGGTTGTCATGGAGCTATGATCATTTGCAAAACTGTCTATTTGATAGCCCTTCAGGACTTTTTAAAAAATCTTGGCTTGCATGCCATAAGCAGTGAATTTTATTTCAACACCTGCAGTAAAGTCAGTAGATTCAAAGTAGGTAGGAAAAAATTAGAGAACTTTGAAGGCTCTACATGTTAAGTGTATGGTCTCTTTTTTTTTTTTTTTTTTTTGAGATGGAGTTTCACTGTTGTTACCCAGACTGGAGTGCAATGGCGCAATCTTGGCTCACTGCAACCTCCGCCTCCTGGGTTCAGGCAATTCTCCTGCCTCAGCCTCCCAAGTAGCTGGGACTACAGGCATGCACCATCAGGCCCAGCTAATTTTTGTATTTTTAGTAGAGACGGGGTTTCACCTTGTTGACTGGGATCGTCTTGATCTCTTGACCTCGTGATCCACCCGCCTCGGCCTCCCAAAATGCTAGGATTATAGGAGTGAGCCACTGTGCCCGGCCAAGTGTATGGTCTCTTAGTTTTGTACTAAGCAAAAACAAGCTTGGAGATTTCAAGTGATCCCCATGATGACCATTGACCCAACAATATGCATGAAGAAAAGCCATGTATCTGGCTGGAGTCCCAGAAAGCTTGGCATGCCTTACTATTTAAAAATCCCGTTCCATTTTTTATTAATCTCTAGAGAGCAAGGAAAATACTACAAATCTTGTCAAGGAAGGTCACGAGTTTGGACTGGTGTTTTAGATGGTTGTGACATCCTTAGTGATTTTTAATTAGTCATTCTGCACCCACCGTTTAGAATGCTTAGTTTTGTTCTCAGAAGATTTACAGAAACAAGCAGGGGGAAAGAACCAATCATTTGCAGATAATCATCACTAATAGAATGAAACTCATATCAGAATGTGCACAAAGATTTTAACCCAGGTGTGCAGGTCAAACAAAATATTAAATTAGTCATGCAAAAAGCAAGCAAGGGTAGATCCACCAGAAAAGACATGTCTCAGAGACAGAATGTAAATTTTGCAGAAACCAGAGTACTGATGCCAGAAGGATAGTTGTCTTTATAGCAGAAAGGAATTGCCAGAAAAGATAAAATGTCTTTTATCATCCTAGGAGGGACGTTAAGGTGTTTTACTGCAGGTGGCCTTCTAATCAAAACAAATCCCTAATAAAGGAAAAAAAGGCCTCTACAGCAAAGAGAGACAGCCCATCTGAGAGAAGGCTGAGCAGGGCAGGAAAGGTGAGCATGGAAGCAGAGCTCTCAAGGGGCTCATGTGAGTCCCACACGCTGGCTCGTAGAATTGCCAATTCCTTCTGGAAGTGATCTGGCTTCAGGTCCTACTTCTGGATACCGTTTATGACAAGCTTTAGAGAGAGGGTCTCTAAAATAAAATAATGTTTATTTGGGGATAGGGTGTTGCCTTGGGAATACATGTGCCACAGTGAACTGTGTGTGTATACAGGAAGTAAAGGAAGACAATGGTTTCTAAAGAAAAAATGAGGACGACGACTATGTAATGGTTTTGAGATAATTATCCTTGACTACAAGGTGCTGGGATTGGAAGTAGTTTCTGCGCAGATATTCTCACAGAAGTGGTTTTTTGTGTAAGGTTTCAATGGACTTTGTGCAAGGTTGTGGTTTTCGTAGTCACTGATGATGGTTCTTATTACCAGGCATACTTGCATGAGAACCATCCCTTTATGGCCTTATTGGCTATGTTGTCAGGTCTTATCCCTTCCTTCCCTCCCTTCCTTTCTTCCCTCCTTCCTTCCCTCCCTCCCTTCCTTCCTTCCCTCCTTCTCTTTCTTTCTCTTTCTTTCTTTTCTTTTTTCTTTCTCTTTCTTTTCCTTCATTTCTTTCCTTCTTTTTTCTTTTCTTTTCTTTCTTTTCTTTTCTCCTTCCTTCCTTCCTTCCTTCCTTCCTTCCTTCCTTCCTTCCTTCTTTCTTTCTTTCTTTCTTTCTTTCTTTCTTTCTTTCTTTCTTTC
>NW_022436949.1:37777016-37949844 GCF_009761245.1 Sapajus apella
TTCTTTCTTTCTTTCTTTCTTTCTTTCTTTCTTTCTTTCTTTCTTTCTTTATTTCTTCTTTCTTTCTCACTACTTTAAAGCTACCCCATTTCAATGCTGACAAACCGCACAAATGACAGCAAGTAACCTACAAGGGATGCTGTAGTTTGGGGGTGGTATTACTTTTCTGTGGCTGCCATGACAAATTAACATGAACTGAGTGATTTCAATCTACAGAAATGTGTTCTCTTACAGTTGTGGAGATCAGAAGTCTGAAATCAGCATAATTGGGCCGAAATTGAAGTGTCAGTAAAACCACGCTCCCTCTCCTGGCTCTCAGAGAAAATCTATTTCTCACCTCTTTGCATTCTGGCCTTCCTCGGCTTGTGGCTGCATCACTCCAATCTCTGGCTGCATGGTCCCATCGTCTTCTCCACTTCTGTCTTTAAAAAAATGCTCTCTGCCTCAGTCTTATAGGAATACATGTGATTGTATTTAGGGCCTGCTCAAACCCTCTTGGATAATCCGTGCGTTTTAAGACCCTTAATATAATCACATCTGTAAACCCCCTTTATAAGCTTAGTACAGATGACTGATGAAAGGGTACGAAGGGAAACTTTTCAGACAGGGAAGACAGAGTAAGTAAACACTGATGGACCTGGCAGAAATCATGAAAGGACTGAGAGGAGAATGGGGGAAGTATAAAGGGTACGGGAGAAACTGGCCACATTTCTCTGTTAGGTGTGGAATCTCTCGGTCATCTAGACTGGAAAATTCCATTCTATTTGGACTCCAGAGGTCTTCCAAAATCCTATAAATGCACATTTTTCCCATACTGAGCCAGCCAAATATGTGTGTTGGGTAATTGCCACTATTAGGAGTCTGGAAGTCCCTAAACACTGCAGTTTTATGGAAGCAAGTCCAGCTGTTTTCCCTGTAACTGAGTTTGCCAAGACAGAGCTGGAGGGGCAGTTTTCTCATACATACAAGTGGACACAAATTAAATTCTGTTGCACAGGTAGATTGTTGTCTGAGGACTGCTTGGTAGCAGGAATTGGGCTGTAGTGTAGTTAAAGTAAGGCAAGAACAAGAATCCTCGTTATTTTCCCAACTCCTCTTCTTCCTCCCCCTCCTCCTCCTTCTTCATCAAATACTTTAAAATATATAAATGTTTACTTTGTGACTCAACAGACCATAAAATGGAATTGTTGGACAGGACTTTAAGTTGGGTTGGAAAAGAGACAAGATTGAAACTGTGTTATGCTCAAATTCTGATGGTTTTAAAAATAGTAATCACTACAGTTATCTTCATTAAGAAAAAGTTATTTACAAATCTCTTCAAACTTCATATTTCTTCCACAGACCCAGGAACACAGCTTATTTGCTATTCAAAGTAGAAGTAAATATAGAGAGCAGGGTGTGTGTGTGTGTGTGTGTGTGTGTGTGTGTGTGTGTTTATTTAAAAAATGTATTTAGTTCTTATATTAATATGCCTGGCATGTAAGAATCCCAACCAATTTGTTTGGTAAAGTCAAGAAGAAGAGCAGTCAGGTGTTCATAATGAAAGTTACAAAGATCAGCTTTTGACTCACTTGATAGGCTCCCATCCCTGATTGAAAAATACATGGACCACATATCATGGCCATCCAATTTATAGAGCATTGGTGATGGGCCTGACTCAAAGTCTGAAAATGACATCTGTAAAACCATGTTCTCGATAAAAATAAGCAAATTTGCCAAAGTGAGGAAGGGAAAACAATTCCATTAAATGTAGGTTCAATAAGTGTATTAGAACATATTGAATTAACTATCTCTATTAAAACCCATCTCGTGACTGCTGCTCCCTGTCTCACTGGCATTTGTCTGTTGGTGTAGTGCTCACCCACGTTTCTATTTGCCGTGTCGTGCGGTGTGACCACATGGTTCTTCAGACACAACTCTGCTTTGTGATTTATCTCAACACTTTAACCCTGAGATTCTTTTTTACATACTTCAGTATGTTTCTCAGAAGATATAGTCTCCATGAGGGATAAAATACCAATTAAATACAAAACAAAATCAGAGAACTATTAACCATTCACTCTACTAAGTTCTCAAAGGTTACATTCTTTACCAGGTCATATAACCCGGTCCCAGGAAAATACCTTCAGGCAGGCAATTTAATATCATGTACATTAAAATACCATCACACAGGCAGCTTTCAACAAAGCTTCCTAGAAGAAAAGGTCATTTGTGCTTACGTCTTTAAAAGTTTTGAAATAGCTATTGAAGATTATCTTTATGACATTGTCCATTGTCTGTTGCTGGAAGACTTATAAATTTTGCTTAAGAGTTTTGAGTTACCAAAAAAAAAATAGCTGCTGACATAGGCAGATACTATTTTATTAACAAACGACACCTGTTTGAATTCTGATTTTCCTTTTGGCCTTCAATCAGAAGAGGCTTGGGACTACATTTTAGGCTGAAGGGTAGTGTTTTCTTCCCTAGGTCTTCCCATGTAATTGTCACATCCTTCTCTTCATTATTCTGTCATTTTGGCCTTGTTTTATAGCATCTGTGCCTTTTGTTCTAAGCTGTCTCAAAGGCTTTTCTGGAAATACACAGCATAGAAGTACAAAATGATGAAATAAACATACTTCTTTATTTTGTTGTAAAAGATGCTTGGGTTGGACTAGATGACCTCTAAGGTCCTTTCTGGCTCTAAATTTATGTTACTGTCACCAAAGACAGACAAAAAATAATCTATTAGGTTATAGGCCTAGAGATGAATGCCAAGTACTATATTCCTGCTCTAGGTATATTTCATGTTGAAGGCAGTGCAAGATTCAGTGACCTGCTATGATCCTTTATAGTCTTATTGTGATAAAACAAGAGAACTAATTGCTTAAAAAAAAAACTCACTTAAAATGTCTTTTTACTCTTAAGCATCCACAAAAAATAGACAGAAAACAGAAGAGGTGAATTATTTCTTTTGGGGTATTTCTAATAAATCTGGACAACTAAGCTAAGCCTGAGTGTAGCTCATTTAATGAAATTAGTTATATTTGAATATTGTCACAACCTTACTATCACATTAGCATTAAGTGTGATTAAAATTTATTCTTCGTTTCTGTGAGAGTCTCCACAGAATCAGTTGTCAACACCTTCATAATAAAATGGCCCTTCATTGCTTTCAGGAAACTTTTAGATTCAGAGCAGGTGGTTGCGCTTCTGCTTTAAAAGAGAACAAATCACTTTTTAAGGTGTCTCTTCTGTTTGCGTGTGTGAATTTAGAACACAGAAATTGTCCATTGCATATTTTTGCTAGGAGGTAGAAGTTATTAAAAATATAGGAAATACTGGATTTTCTGTACTGGTAGTTTCCAAAGCTAATTAAAATATTTTTCTTAAGACCAACTGAATTAGAATAAAAACATAAATGTTAAAAACCAAGCTCTAAGAGGTATACTTGTGAAATATGAATATTATTTTATAGTAATAAAATGTTTCTTATGGAAAAATAGAATATGATTTTGATGAAGTTCAAGGGAATATCTTTTTTTATTCGGGTAGTTTCCAGAATTTTGTCTTTATTATGTTCTGCATAGTGATTTAGAATATAGTACTTCCAAAATTTATGTCCACTAGGAACATTAGGAAGTGACTCTATTTGGAAGTAGGGCCTTTGCTGATGTAATTAACCTAAGAATTGAGATGAAGTTATCCTGGATGAAGGTGGGCCCTAAATCTAATGTAAATATCCTTATAAGAGACAAAAAAGGACACACACAGAAAAGGTCCTGTGAAGATGGAGACAGAAATTGGAGTGACACAGTCACAAATCAATGAAGGTCAAGGATTGCCAGGAGCCACTGGAAGCTAGGAAGAAGCGAGGGATAAATTCCTTCCTAGGGTCTTCAGAGGGTATATGGCCCTGCCAACATCTTGATTTCAGAGGTCCAGGATTCAGAACTGTGAGAGTATATATTTCTGTCCTCTTCTCCCACCAAGTTTGTGATAAGTAGTTATTATGGCCCTAGGCAACTACTACACTCTAATTCAGAAGTTATTCTTGATTTTATTATATCATGTGTTGGTAGGAAGTACCTGGGTGTTTCATTTGCAGGATATGTTGGTAATCTTAGAATTATCGTATCTTGTAAGTAATTTTAAACTATGTTTTAATGTAGCTTTTTTAATATAAAATTTAATTTGTGCTGGGATCAATTACATTTGAAAAAATACAAAAAAGCTGTATAAGACTTTAGGATCTTTCAGAATTTTATAATCTTTCTAATGAAAAGTTGGTTAAATAAAAATTGTACCCTAAATCATTTTGCTGATGGCTTAAAATAGTGTTTAATATATTCAGTACTCAGAAAATATTATCCCCTAAATAGCATTTTTACTTTCATGTGTTGGGATCAAACAGTGAAGTGAGACAGCAAATTAGTACAAAGTGATGATTATCAATCATCATAAATCCATGCCTTGATCTCACCGAGAAGAGTTTAATTTTAAAATGCATACCTGGAAAATGCAAATTAGTATAACATTTCAAAGTCATATAGCATTATTGGTGATTGATTATAGTTATAATTGATAATTTTTAAGTTTGGACAGTCACTTGGAATCAGGATAATTCTAAGTTAAAGATTTATTATCATTTGCTTTGAATTTTTGATTAAAAAATGTGAAACCATAAAAACAGAGATTTGACTATAATAAAGGTATTTATTCCTTCTTGGTAAGATTGAGGAGGGGTTTAAGAAAAGGCTAAGCAATGTTCTGTTTTTTTCCACAGGCAAAAGTTCATTTGTGCTACTTTTTAATTAGGTAGTTAACTTTTTTGAAACGACAGCTTCCTAAACACTACAGAGTTTGCATGTGCAGTCATTAGGTTTTCATGTGGAAATGCTATCTTTCGAATTCACACAGCTGCTTGTTTTATGAAATACAGTGGGACTGCTTACCTGCCACCTGACTAAACTGGCATGCCTAGGTTCACGCCTTGCCAAATGAGGAGTTAGGGTAAAGAGTGATTAATATCACTCTTTAATGAGTTTCTAAGTCTTTCTGAATATGTTTTCATTCTATTTATTGCAGTGGTATGGTAAAATTTCTGCGTTGGTTATTGTACAAAGCATGATAATACCTTATGAAAGCAATGTTAATGACATCCATAAGATGTCATAAAATATTATATTCTTAATAGGAAATTTGTCATATAAAAATAACAATAAAGATCATAAGCTCTCCTTAATTTCATTTATTTTGACTTCATTATTAAGTTTAGAAACATAGGTCTCAAATTTAGACATTATTTATATGTAATTATAAAACCAAATAAATGTTAGAGGTTAACTTAAAAATAGTTTTGTGGCTCAACAATTGAAGTGAGATAGTGGGATCACACAAGGCTTAATCATTTTGGATTGATTCTACAGATGTCTGCTTTCTCTAATCCCCTGTAAGCCTCCTTTCTTCCATGAAAGGTTATTCCTATAAATCTGGCACATAAAATCAATCATATGACTATTTCCCATTCTGAGATTTCAAAGATTAGGACTTTCAACATAGAGAAAAAGCGCTGTGTAGAAATTGAATGTACAAAGGGCAATACTTGGCACTTGGCAATGGAATTCAGTATTTCCCAAGTATTTGAGGAAACTTACAAAAACCAAATGTCTAGTACTTCTTTTTCACATTTATAATCAGAACCAAGAAGGGAGGCCTAGAAATGGTTTGAATGGATTTTTTTTTTCTTTGAGACAGAGTCTTGCTCTGGCGCCCAGGCTGGAGTACGGAGGCGTCATCTCGGCTCATTGCCAACTCTGCCTCCTGGGTTCAAGTGATTCTCCTGCCTCAGCCTCCCAAGTAGTTAGGATTACAGGCATGGGCCACCATGTCTGGCTAATTTTTGTGTTTTTAGTAGAGACGGGATTTTCACCATGTTGGTCAGGATGGTCTTGAACTCTTGGCCTTGTGATCTGCCCACCTTGGCCTCCCAAAATGCTGGGATTACAGGCATGAGCCACTGTGCCTGGCTTTGAGTGGAAAATTTGAACTTGTAGAAGCAATTCGTATCACTGATGAGTAGATACGATGTATTTCTCAGACCTCCCTTTAATCCAAGAAAGCAACATTTTTACCAGAGCAAAAGATAATACTAATATTTAATCTCCTAGAAATTAGGAGGAAATGGAAGGAATTTTAATATCCAGCCACATTAACCAAGTCACACAAGAACATAATAAACCAATCAAATAACAGCAACAAGAATAACAACCACAACATGGCCTCCGTTCTATCTTTAACCTTTGATAAAAATAGCAACGACAGTAAAACAAGAAAGCTCTTATCAGGTGTTTTCCTCATCTACCATTAATGATTTATTCTCACACCCCATCCCAGCCCAATTATCAAAAAATTCTAAGACGGAATCCCTTAACTGATTTGCAATGAATTCCAGGATCAGATTCCAGATTTTGTTTCCTCCTGAAATTTTATAGGTGCACATCAAGTACTATGCTTTTGGTGTGCATTTGAACCAAATTCTGTTGTATTCTAAATAAAGTGAAATTACTATCAGCCAGTAGGGCATGTTATCAGTTTCAAATAGGACAAGTTGGTAAAGTTAGGAGAAATGACTCCCTCTGATGTGCTGTATATATAGATTTATTAGCGCTGCCTTTTAATATTTTATACATTCAACAGAGAAGAAACTAAGATCTTGTTAATCATCATTTAAAAACAGTTTTGTAGAATGTAAATATATCCGGACTTGCCTTTTTTCCTTGTCAATGAAAAACAAGTAGTGCTTGGGGAACAAGTATTCCTATTCAACTGCTGTCACTCATTCCCAGCTCTGCTTAGAAGAAATAAGCACAGATGGTGGGTCTATTGCTTCTCCAACAAAAAATTTGCCTGTCTCTGTTTGTGTGTTATTCCATCCTTCTCATTGTAATGTAAAGAATTTTTCAAGCCAAGAAACTTCTGTATGAACCTTTGATATGTTTTATCTGTTACTTGTACATTAAAGAGTAAAAGGAGGAATTAATGATTTATCAAAATGTCATGAGGGGAATGCAAATAAAACGTCTTTGTTACAAAAATAATATTTAATTTAGAAACCATGATTTTTTGCATGCAAATTAAAGTCTTCAGGGAAGTAAGTTTTCATATCAGACTTCTATCCTGAAGTACTCATTTAATGATGACAGAATCACTTAGTCGTTGTTAAAAATACCTGTGTGGGTCTTTTTTATTTATACTGTGGCTTAATGAAAATTTGCCTATTGTAAACATATTAAGAAAAAGAGCATAAAGACTATTTTATCATAATGAGGCTGAAAATATATACAAACAGTAAACTACCCAAATCTTAAATGTACTGCTCAATACTTTAAAAAAAAAAAACAAACTTAGCACTCCTATGTATCCAGTACTCAAATCAGGAAACTTGATATTATTCCTTCTTCCAGACACTATTTCATAGAGTAACTCTTATGGTGATTTGGAACATAATCGATTAGCTTTAAAATTTTTAGTAAATTAGATCATAGAATATCTTCTGTACCTTGATTCTTTCATTCAATATTTAGTTTATAAGATTTGTCAATCTTCTTGCATATAGTTGTAATTCATTCTCATTGCTATTATATCATTATACAAATATAATGTCCGATTTGTGGTTATTTTGAATGGTGCTTCTTTGAGCATTCATGTATCTGTCTCTTGGTAAATATTGCTGGATATATGCCCAAGTTCATCCCAAGTGGTTAGACTTAGGATACATGGCAAATGGTGGTTTACATCAGTTTATGTTTCAATCCACTGGGAGAGAGTTGTAGTTTTCCGTGTCTTTGCCAACACCACTTGATATCATTTCTCTTTTTCATTTGAACTTTTCTGATGTGTATGTATCACTATTGAAGTTGTGGTTATTTTGAACATTACAAAAGTAAACGAGAATAGCCGATTTTATTAAAGCATATTCAGTTGAAGTAATGTGTATCTACTTTGCAGCATTTTTCCTTATTTACATGATTCATAAGAAGAGTATCCTGAAATATTTAATAATATAATGGCTTGGAATGAGATTCTTGATCAGCTGTAATTCTAATACATTTTATCTAAATATTTATTATTTTACTGTATTAGTAACTTTGATAACTAGGAACAAAAAACATAAGCAATTCCTTAGATTAACATACAACGACATTCCTGCCTCTTTAAAGAAACTTTTCTGGCCTGTAAGTAAATGATGTGAATCAATTAATAGCTTAATTGAAATTAAGAGATGAGTCTCAGTTTTCATTGCGTGTGTTATGTCTGATGTCTATGAGTTTCATACTCACGGTCACGTGGTCAGTGAGGTGTGATCACAGCTCACTGCAACCTTAATCTCCTGGGCTCACGTGATCCCCCTGCCTTTGCTTCCTAAGTAGCTGGGACTACAGGTACATGCCACCACACCTGGCTTGAGGAGCATTTTGAAGAAAATCATGCATCCCTTTTTATTTATTTATTTTTAATACTTTAAGTTCTGGGGTACAGGTACAAAACATGCAGTTTGTTACATAGGTATACACATGCCATGGTGGTTTGCTGCATTCATCTTCCATCATCTACTTTAGGTATTTCTCCTAATGCTGTCCCTCCTTTAGCCCCTCAACCCCCTGCTATCCCTCCCCTAGCCCTAACCTCCAATAGGCCCTGGTGTGTGATGTTCCCCTCCCTGTGTCCATGTGTTCTCATTGTTCAATACCCACGTATGTGTGAGAACATGTAGTGTTTGGGTTTCTGTCCTTATGTCAGTTTCCTGAAAAAGATGGTTTCCAGTTTCATCCATGTCCCTGCAAAGGACATGAACTCATCCTTTTTTATGGCTGCCTAGTATTCCATGGTGCATATGTGTCACATTTTCTTTATCCAGTCTATCACTGATGGGCATTTGGGTTGGTTCCATGTCTTGGCTATTGTGAACAGTGCCACAATTGTCTTCATAATAGAATGATTTATAATACTTTGAGTATATATCCAGGAATGGGATTGCTGGGTCAAATGATATTTCTATTTCTAAATCCTTGAGGAATTGCCAAACTGTCTATGGTTGAACTAATTTGCACTCCCACCAACAATGTAAGACTTTTCCTATTTCTCCACATCCTCTCCAGCATCTGTTTTCTCCAGATTTTTTAATGATGCCCATTCTAACTGGAGTAAGATGGTATCTCAATGTGGTTTTTATTTGCATTTCTCTAATGACCAGTGATGGTGAGCATTTCTTCATATGTTTGTTGACTGAATAAATGTCTTCTTTTGAAAACTGCCTGTTGATATCATTTGCCCACTTTTTGATGGTTTTTTTTTGTTTGTTTGTTTTGTTTTGTTTTTTCTTGTAAATTTGTTTAAGTTCTTTGTAGATTCTGGATGTTAGCCCTTTGTCAGATGGGTGGATATTGCAAAAATTTTTTCCCATTCTGTTGGTTGCCAATTTGCTGTAATGATAGTTTCTTTTGCTGTGCAGAAGCTCTTAAGTTTAATTACATCTCATTTGGCTATTTTGGCTTTTGTTTCCATTGCTTCTGGTGATTTAGTCATGATATCCTTGTCCATGCATATGTTCTGAATGGCATTGCCTAGGTTTTCTTCTAGGGTTTTTATGGTGTTAGGTTTTATGGTTAAATCTTTAATCCATCTGGAGTCAATTGTTGTATAAGGTGTAAAGAAGGGATCCAGTTTCAGCTTTCTGCATATGGCTAGCCAGTTTTTCCAACACCATTTATTAAATAGGGAATCCTTTCCCCATTACTTGTTTTTGTCAGGTTTGTCAAAGATCATATGGTTGTAGATGTGTGGTGTTACTTCTGACGCCTCTGTTCTGTTCTATCAATCTATATCTCTGTTATCTCTGTTTTGGTACCCCAGTACCATGCTGTTTTGATTACTGTAGCCTTGTAGTGTAGTTTGAAGTCAGGTAACATGATGCCTCCAGCTTTGTTGTTGTTGTTGTTGTTTTGCTTGATGGGGATAGCATTGAATCTATGAATTACTTTGTGCAGTATGGCCACTTTCATGATACTGATTCTTCCTAACCAGGAGCACAAAATGTTTTCCCATCTGTTTGTGTCCTCTCATTTCCTTGAGCAGTGGTTTATAGTTCTCGAAGAGGTCCTTCACATCCCTTGTTAGTTGTATTCCTAGGTATTTTATTCTCTTTGTAGCAATTGTGAATGGGAGTTCACTCATGATTTGGTTGTCTGTTATTGGTGTACAGGAATGCCTGTGATTTCTGCACATTGATTTTGTATCCTGAGACTTTCTTGGAATTGCTTATCATCTTAAGGAGATTTTGGGCTGAGATGATGGGGTCTTCTAAATATACAATCATGTCATCTGCAAATAGAGACAATTTGACTTCCTCTTTTCCTAATCGAACACCCTTTATTTCTTTTTCTTGCCCAATTGCCCTGGCCAGAACTTCCAACACTATGCTAAATAGGAGTGGTGAGAGAGGGCATCCTTTGTCTTGTGCTTGTTTTCAAAGAGAACACTTCCAGTTTTTCCCCATTCAGTATGATATTGGCTGTGGGCTTGTCATAGATAGCTCTTATTATTTTGAGACACATTCCATCAATACCTAGTTTATTGAGAGTTTTTAACATAAGGGGCTGTTGAATTTTGTGAAGGGTCTTTTCTTCATCTACTGAGATAATCATGCAGTTTTTGTCTTAGGTTCTGTTTATGTGATGGATTACATTTATAGATTTGCATATGTTGAACCAGCATTGCATCCCAGGGGTGAAGCTGACTTGATCATGATGGATAAGCTTTTTAATGTGCTGTTGGATCCGGTTTGCCAGTATTTTATTGAGGATTTCGCATCAATGTTCATCATGGATATTGGCCTGAAGTTTTCTTTTTTAGTTGTGTCTCTGCCAGGTTTTGGTATCAGGATGCTGTTGGTCTCATAAAATGAGTTAGGGAGCATTACCTCTTTTTGTATTGTTTGGAATAGTTTCAGAAGGAATGGTACCAGTGGGAAAGGTGCGGTATCAGAGCCAGAGTGCCAGAGTGTTGGGAAAGGTCCCTAATGGCTTCCCTTGGCTAGGAGAGGGAGTTCTCCATCCCCTTGCGTTTACTGGGTGAGGTGACGCCCCACCCTGCTTTGGCCCTCCCTCCTTGGGCTGCATACAGTGGCCAACCAGTCCAAATGAGATGAACCTGGTACCTCAGTTGGAAATGCAGAATTCACCTGCCTTCTGCATGTCTCTCACTGAGAACTGCAGACCTGAGCTGTTCCTATTCAACCATCTTGTTGGATGCTCCGTATCTCTTCTTTTTTTTTTTTTTTTTTTTTGAGATGGAGTTTCACCCTTGTTACCCAGGCTTGAGTGCAATGGCGCTATCTCAGCTCACCGCAATCTCCATCTCCTGGGTTCAAGCAGTTCTCCTGCCTCAGCCTCCCAAGTAGCTGGGACTACAGGTGTGAGCCACCATGCCCAGCTAATTTTTTGTATTTTTAGTAGAGATGAGGTTTCACCATGTTGACCAGGATGGTCTCCATCTCTTGACTTCATGATCCACCCACCTCGGCCTCCTAAGGTGCTGAAATTACAGGTGTGAGCCACCGCACCTGGCTCTCTTCTTAATTATAAACAGTGAAACCTTAGAAAATGTAATTAGAGAAAAAAATAACATTTTCTGCCAAGCTAATTGTATCTTTACCTTTTATTAGTTGGTTTCAGGATTGACACTTATGAGTGGTTGTATTTTGGAGCATGTGTTCCCTGGGTTTAACTTCTTGAGGCACACTTTATATACATGGCATGGCCTTACTTGAGTAACTTAAATTACTTAGACTATCCAGATCCCAGAGTCTCAACTTGTAGAATGGGAGTAATTATAATACAAATATTATATGGTGAGTTAGTCCAAGTCCTCCAAGAGGTAGATGTTGAAAAGAAGTTAAACAGAAGAGGATTTTATTAAGAGAAATCTCTGTGAGAGAAAATGGAGGGGAAGCTGAGTAAGCCTGGAAGAGCTCTCACCTGTGAGGCGGGTCTGATCCAGAGTGAAGGAAAGCGGAAAGTAAGGTTGAATGGAAGCATTGGAGGATGACGTACAGTCTAAGGAAGCATAAGAAAAGTCTTCAGGGAAGCCTGAGCCAAGACTGGTCCTCAGAGAAGCCCTGTGTCTCCCAATAAGGGATCTGCATTAGCAATCCTGCTGCTCTCAGTCATTTACTGAGGGGCAGATGCAGAAACAGATTTTAGAACAAAGCAGCAAGTGGCCTTAGTCAGTTAGGCTTCCTATACTTTGAGGTCTGTGAGTTTCATATTCATGATCACCAAAAGATGGTGATCATGAATTGACAAACGCATGAGTAAAGCAATGCCTAAATCATAGTTATGCACTTACCAATTTATTTATTAATATTATTCATTATCATTATGAATATTCAACACAATAAAGGAATCACATGTGTAATCTACTAGGGATATTGGGAGAGTAAAGAATGACTCTCCCAATAAATTATCAGTGCTACAGATAATTTAAGAGATGGTTTCTGTGTGTGTGTGTGTGTGTGTGTATGTATATACAATTTTATTTTTCTACAATAAAGAATAATGTAATGCTGTTACACATTAACAACATTATAATTATTTCCCTTCTACTATTTGTTATAGATGTATACTGCTAAATCCCTAACAAATATTGCAATACTTAATGCTAAGCCCCCACATGCCTGCAAAAAGAAGTGGGTTCAAGATTAATTTTTAAATCAAAAGATTTATTAATATTATTTTTATCATGCCCAATTGATATTATCATTAGGATAAAGGTTAATCACTTATTATTACTTAAAGGACTTACTAGGAAATGTTCCATCCACATCTTAAAACTGGTCACTGGAAGTACATCATCTTGGGAAGAACTGGATATTTCTTGAAACCCCTCTCATACAGCCATATTCTCAAACATAGAACCTTCTTTTATTTTTATCAAAATTATTGTAGAAAATTCAGAGGGTGTTTAGGGATAGCGCAATACTCTGCTCAAATATAGGGAAGGAGAGTTACATTGAAATGAGAATATTTTTGCTGAAAAGTATGATATTTAATGAGCAAGCAAATTAATCAGATGGTAGTGTTTTGTTTTAATCTTTTAAATGTCCTTTTAATTTCAATAGCGTTTGGAGCCTGGATGACTTGTATAGTTGTGAAATCTGAGATTTTATTGCACCTGCCACCTGAGTAGTGTGCATTGTACAAACACGTAGTTTCTTATCCCTCACTCCCCCTGCCAACTTCTCCTTTCTGAGTCTCCTGAGTCCATAATACCACTCAATGGAAAGTCTTAAATATTCACAGTGGAATCTTTAGGATGTGATCCTCTATCCATTGCTTTCCACCATTTGTACTCTCTGCTTTGTAAATAGAGAACTGTTCTCCCTGTCTGCCTTGTTCATGCAGCTTGGTCATTTTCCTTGCTGGGATGACATCCTTTGCCCAGAAGGTCTCATTAACTATACAATAGGTGTCCTCTTCTTAACCTCAATACATGTAAGGCTACCTCAAGTGATAACTTCTCCTTTAGTTTTTCCCTAGTGTCTGTCTGAGTCCAGATTGACTTCTCCACATCCAGAATGTCTACTACTTGTCTTATCTTTCCTCACACTTGGCACATGCCATTTCTTCCAGCTACTTCAATATTGTATTTCAACTGTTCAGTTGTGTTTATATTACACTATTCTGCCAGGAAAATAAGGGTATTTGTATTACTGAAATCTGTGGTATCTTTTACCTGTAGTAAACCGTAATGAATACACATACAAACAAATGAGTCAATTAATGTATTCCTGGGTAAATAATGAGCATTATGAGGACAAAAATTGAGTCTTACACCTTCTTATAATCCCAATCACCTAGTACAGGACTTGGAACATAGCATGCACTTAAGACATTGTTGTGACTAATAAATTTCAATATTTTCATTAATTCTCAGTTGACATTATAGAATTGTAATTTGGGGAAGGTAGTGAAATTTCAAATGGTTCTCACCACCTGTGAAATGACCCTTTTACATACCACATTGTTTATCAGATCTTTGTTTAGGTGAACCTAGGTGAAAGTGGATTGTTTCCCCTACTTAGAAAATATTTTGCAGATTTTAGTAGCTTATAAATTTGGTGATTTTAATTTGCACAGTTATGGTTTATGATATTGACTTGTACAGTTGTATATATATTATATATATATATATATATAATATATATACACACATATGTGTGTGTGTGTGTGTGTGTGTGTGCCACATATGCGATCTGCTTGGAATATTGGAAGAGTAAAGAATAACATAACAGTGCCACAGAGAATTTAAGAGAATTATATATATAATTTTATTTTTCTAAAATAAAGAATATTACACATTAACAACATAGCTATAATTGTTTTTCTTCTATTATTTGTTATTGCTGTATACCACCAAATCCCTAATGGATACTGGAATTCTTAAATCTAAGCTCCTCTATACCTACAAAAAGAAATGGGTTTGAGGACATTTAAAAAATCGGAAGGTTTGTTAATAATATTATTTTTATCATGTCCAATTGATAGTGTCATTATTAAAATGTTTAATCACTTATTACTTGAAGAACCTAATTAGGAAATATATATATATAAATAATTATATATCTACATTTTATATATATATATATATAAATTGTATATACATGTATATATAATATATATGTGGTAGCTTAATATTTAAAAAATAAGATTAGTACTGCATAAAATAAGCTGACCCAGACAATATTGGTGCAGACATATGTATAATTCAGCAAGAACTGGTAACAAAGTGAGATGTATATCAACTCCATGTAGCATATTGTTACGTATTAAAAAACAAGCAATTTTTGGTTGGGTCCACTGAGAGAATAACATTGTTTTTACAATGATCTAATGGCACGATAAGCATTTTAGCATTTTACCTGGACAAAGATTACAGCTGTGCCAGTTTCTGTTCCAAGAAAAAATACATCAGTGTATTTTCTAAAGGAGGAAATTCTGAGCTCAAATATGTTCAGATAGCTGTGGCAGGTAATACTCTGATCAGGTACTAAGTCATCCATCTTTCACATTTCCCTTTTCTAGTTATAGTCTGCGTGTGGTTGGAAATGGAATCAAAGCCCAGTCTGGAAATCCTGAAGTCAAAGTCAAAGGAACTGATCCTGTGATAAATCAGATTATTGATAAACTGAAGCATGTTATTCAGGTAAGTCCTGATCCTCTATTTATTGGTATACACAATACTAAATAATAAATGGATACTTTCTATTATATTTGACAAATCTGTTAATCTTATCAGATAATCCTACCTCAAATTTAATAGTGTAATACATTATTTATATCAGGACTTTTGGAAATATTTAGTTTAATGACGTTTGTATGCAATCAGCATGCAGTGATATTTTAACGTTGGGCAATCTGTGTCTGTGCAAAGCAAGCCTCAGACTCAGCATTTCAGAGACGAGAATCTCAGGATATGCTTTGTCTTCAATGAGTAAGTTTGAACATGGGAATCACTTTGAACACTAAGGAAAACACATATAAGACCGTAGAAGATGCCAGAGTTACCTTTCAGGTAATTCTCTGAATGTTGCCATGAGTGTTTTGCAGCATTTCAATACAAGTTAGGTCATAGATCAATGATATGTATTTCTAATATTTATTTCCCATGTCACCTTTTATATGTTATCTTATAATCTACCTAATGGTTTTTATGAAATACTTCTGTTATATCATCAATCATATTTTTCATCAAGTGAGTATGTATTGCTGTTTTCAATATATGGCATATGAGACATGAACATAATTATCAATATTTCATTGAAATAGTCTTAATTAGAACCCAACATTATGTTGCATGTGGTAAATATTGCCCTCCATTCTGCATCTATTGATGTTTGGGGTAAGAAAGGCTATTTTTGTTTTTAGTTATTAGACATTTTACAAAAATTTATATTTGAATATACTTTCATTTTTACTAAGCAAAACTTTGTATGGGTAGTTGATGCTTATTTCTAGTATTGTGGGTCAGAAACAATACCTAAATAGTACAGAGTTTTTATTGCATACAAAATATCCCAGAGTCAGTAGTAGGCTTCTCATAATTTTTTGCAAAGACAAAGCATAAGTTTACGTAGAGCCAGTCCTTATGTTTCCATTTTCACAGGAGTCCCCATATCTCAGGTCAGGGAAAGAATATGCAAGAAGGACATGGGGGTTGGTGTCTAATACCATAGATTTCTTCCTTTTGCGAGGCAACAATGCTTATTCTACCATTGATACGTATAGAAAACAGAGCTCTCAGCATGGCTGGCAAAAGCAAAAATAAATTCTAATGGAAAAGCCTAAGAGAAAAGTGGTATCATGACTACTGAGGAGTTAAACCTCCCAGCCTCTGCTGAGCTGGTCCAGATGGTATTTCACAGTATCGTCCACTAGAGTATAATATGTACATCTAGATTATTTGAAAATTCGAGTGCATAATTGATTATAAAACCAAAAAATCTTTAATATTAATCAGCTCCTCTCATTGAGGAGTGAGTACAATTTCACTGTGAGAACACAGTGAAAGTTTCTTAAGTGGGGTAAGCTTTCCACAGAGGGTTCAGGAAGTAAAAATAGACCTTAAGTGTATATTTATTCCTTCTCATTCTTTTATATTTCTATGGTTGTAGTAAGGTATATAAAATATGTAATATATTATTGTAATAGCACTTACCTATAATTTATAAATACATAAATATACATATTAACTGGGCATTTGTTCAGATGATTTTCATGAGATATACACATAATGAAAGCAGAACGGAAATCCTGTTACAGATAATAAGGATGGAGCTCTTCCATAAGAAGTGCACGGTTATAAGAAAACACATTCACAGAGGAATACATAGATACCCAAGATAGAAAGGATTATAAAAACCCTTAGGAGGAGGGCTCACATGTTTATTGCCTATTCAGCAATCCCTGTGCCGCCCCCCCACCCCAATCATTTCTTGTTTTATAGATTTCAAAGCTATAGTCTTTTCAAGGTAGCAAAGGATCATCCTCCCTTTCTTTTTTAGCTTCTGTGTGAACTTGAGTCCCATTCTTTAATCTTTATAGGAGTGTGTAGATCTCCAATTATTCATGCTTATGTTTCATTCCAGAGTTGCGAGAGAATATCAAATACAATGCTTCCTTTGAGGCCTATCCTTTTAAGGTCTACTAGAATTATACGATTAAAATTTAGATTTTTATAGAGGATAGCAGAAAGTCGTAACTTGCACAGGTGTCACTGAAACATTCACCTTTAATGTCTAAGAATATGCTCTTTCATAAACTGCTCTCCTGGAGATGAAGAGAAATGTTTTACTTTGCTGAAATTTTGACTACTGATAATGTACGTGTGCCCTGTCAGGGATGGCCATTGTACTGTCAGTATCAAGGGATGGCTAACAGCACCCACCACAATGGCAGCTCTGAAGGGATTCAGAAAACAGACTTCTGTAAGTGAGAATTTGTTAATTTTTGCGTAGGGCCCTAGAAGATGTTGGCGTAGAAACAAGTTTCAGATTCTAATCTGTAGATTTAGATGATCACTTCTTAGTGTTTGTATAAAATTTATTTTTAATTATAATAGATATTAAATTCACTTTCCACCTTTGTACAATAAAAATGCCATCTCTCATCATAGGGATGTACCTATGTTAAAGAATGTGGAAGTAAGTCAGCCATAATAGCAAACATTGCCTGCATCCACTCACCCAAAAATACCTTTCTCGGCCTGCCATTGATCTAACCTTATTTCTACCCTGAATTGTCTGCAATTAGAGTCACTAAAGAAGTAAAGATTTTTCCTTGGAAAATGTCACTTTTTAATGTTTTAATAATTCATTCAAATACTCAACAAATGCTCATTGAGTTTCTAGTATGGTTCTCGTTCTGTACAGGCACTGAGGTTAAAGTTGTGAATAAAGCAGACACAACCCTGCTGTCATGGGCTTTACATTGTAAGATAAAAGTAAATAAGCAAACAAGTAAAACCAGTACTGTAGCTGACACATGTTCTAAACAAAACCAAACAGGATGAGGTAGGGAAGGATACTTACGAAGAATGTGCTGGTGAAGGCCTCTCAGAGGGAGATGTTTGGTTTGATACTGAATAAGAAGAATCATGGGGAAACCTGTGAGAACTGAGTCTGGGGCAGAAGGAAAAGGAAGTGCAAAGGCCCTGTGGCAGGAATAAGTTTATTTTATTCGAGGACAGAAGGCTGTGCGGCTAAAACAGAATGAGCTGAAGGGAGGAGATAAACATACATCATGTTTTGGGGAGTCTAGTAGGCTCTGGTAAAGAGTTTATATTTTCTCCTAAGTAGACTAAAAAGTCATTTAAAAACTGTAAGCAGACCCTAACTGGGTGCAGTGGCTCATGCCTGTTATCTCAGCATTTTGGGAGGCTGAGGCAGGTGGATTACCTGAAGTCAGGAGTTTGAGGCCAGCCTGACCAACATGTTGAAATCCCGTCTCTACTAAAAAAAAAAAAAAAAAAAAAATCAGCTGGGCATGGTGGCAGGTGCCTGTAATCCCAGCTTCTGGGGAGGCCGAGGCAGGAGAGTCACTTGAACCCAGGAGCTGGAGCTTGCAATGAGCCAAGATTGCACCACTGCACTCTAGCCTGGGCAACAAAGCAAGACTCTGTCTCAACAATAAATAAATCAATAAATAAAACAGATAAATAAAAACTGTAAGCAGAAGCTGATAGAATTTATGTTTTATGAGGACTTCACTATGGAAAATGGACCCTGCGTGCAAGAATGAAAAAGGAAAGGAATACAGACAGAAGACCACATAAGAGTGGATAAACTGAGAAATGCAGAGATTTAGACAAATATTGGAAGTGGGGTTATTGGGATTTGTTAATGGATTGGAAATTTGGGAGACAGAAGAAAGATAATAGCGAGGTTTGGTGGGATGATAGTGTCACTAAGTGAGAAAAGGAATTCTGACAGCAGAGCAGGTCTGGCGGAGGGTCCCTGGGATTGATTAGAAATCAGTGGTTTTGTTAAATGATGCAGAAATCAGTGGTTTTGTTTAATGTTTATTAGATACCCAAGAGGACTGTGCAGAGCTCAGTGGAGACCACACAACCAGGGGTGTATGTTTGTAAGCATCAGCGTGTGAATAGTACTTAAGCCACTTAAGCCCTGAGACTGTGTAAGGTTGTTACCTTTCCTTTAGAGTATAAATTCACACCAAAGCTATTAGTGAGGAATATAAGACAATGGAATCATACAAAAAATTGTAATGCAAAAACCTATGCATAGATAAAACATTTATTAAATGTATTTGGCAACCTGTATATACTTAGTTGATCTAGGACAGAGAAGATATTTAATAACATTAACTTTTTCTTACTGTAAGAATAATGACCCAGGAGGCGGAGGCTGCAGTGAGCCGAGATCAGGTCACTAGACTCCAGGTCCAGGAGACAGAGTGAGACTCTGTCTCGAAAGAAAGAGAGAAAGAGAGAAAGAGAGAGAGAGAGAGAGAGAGAGAGACAGAGCGAGAGCGAAAGAGAGAGAGAGAAAGAAAGAGAGAGAAAGAAAGAAAGAAAGAGAGAGAGAGAGAAAGAAAGAAAGAAAGAAAGAGAAAGAGAATAATGAATGCTCTTCAGAGGAAATCTGATAGAAAAAGTAAAAAATAAATGCTGATACCATTTTAAAACTGAAGACTTACAAGAGAAGGCATCTAGGCTTTTTTCTATACTTAATTATACATATAAATACATCAATACTTAAAAAAAATAAGATCATAGGGTACATTTGATTTTGCAATCTGAACTGCTCACGTGATCACACAAAACACATACTTTTTTGTGGCATTAAATATTCCGCTATCTGGTTGTTCATGCTGGTATATTATTCTATCATCTGGAAAGATTAGTTTTACTTCACCCCGTCACCTAAAGTTGAATATTTAGGTTGTGACCAGTTTTTCATGATAATAGAATCTAATAGGAATATCAGTAGACATAAAATGTTTTTGGCTTCTTTTTCTTCTTGTAATACATTCTGCATATTGTCACCAAGAATATGTTCCTTAATAACAGTATTTTGATACACACTGCCACATTTTTCTCAAGGAAAACTATAGCTAATGGAAAGTGTCCGCTTTTTCTGCATGTTAAAGGTATGTTTGGAAGCTTGGCAGTGACCCTGAGACGTATTGGTATGGAACGGCATTGGGCTCTCCAGAGACCAAGGTAGCAGTCCTGTAGAAATGTTAGCCTGAGCTGGTTGTCACCTGAGAGTATTCCAAGGACAGCCAAAAGAAATATTTTAGTTAGAGCTGGGCACAGTGGCTCAGGCCTGTAATCCCAGCACTTTGGGAGACTAAGGGGAGCGGTTCATGAGGTCAGGGGTTCAAGACCAGACTGACCAACATGGTGAAACCTGTCTCTACCAAAAATAAAATAATTAGCTGGGCATGGTGGCACGTGCCTGTAATCCCAGCTACTCGGGAGGCTGAGGCAGGAGAATCACTTGAACCTGGGAGGCAGAGGTTGTAGTGAGCTGAGAGTGCGCCATTGCTATACTCCAGCCTGGGCAACAGAGCGAGACTCCCTCTAAAAAACAAAGATAAATATTTTAGTTAGAAGACAATTGGTGGGAAAAGTTTCAAGGCTTCCTAGAGAGAGATCATAGCATACACAGTCCTAATTTTATTTCATCATTTAGGGCAAGCCATATATAGATATATGTCTTACCCACATCCCCTCCCACACCCCCCTCAATAAAAAGCTGGGATCCGATGTAAATAGAAACCCGTGAATTAGAACGTGGTCCTTAAGGAATATCTCAGAATCTTCAATGTTCCTTCACACCCTCTTCAAATCCTTCTGAATTGAGAATGGGAACCTTGGCAACAAGAGGGGAGTCACGCACCTCCTTTTTCTATCTGATTCTGCCGTCTTTCTCCAGGTCAGCCATGGTGCAAATTCTCAGAGTTCCTTTCTGGCAGTCCCCTGCATTCCACAGCCTATTTCTGAAATGGGTGATATTTGTCCCTTTGAAAAACCCTGTGATAAATGTGGTGCACCCAATGGCCAGTGAAGATTTTCCTAAAGGGAGACATGTCCCTCCGTGTTAACGTTAACTTTTCTTGATGTTTGAGTCAGTCTCAATTGCCCTTTAATATTATAAATTGGAAACAACACTTGGTCTCTCTTAGTATATGTGATTGAGGAAATGTGAGCGCCTTTGTAATTTAGATTTGCTCACCTAGCAAACTTACTTTGAAACTTCTTGGTCATATTTGTTTATGGCAAAGTTGTCAGCAAAAAAGTCACAGTTGCGCAACAATTTATCTTTAAACATTAAATGACATCTATCATTTTTCAAAGAAGATAATGTCAGCAGTTAAAATCCTAACTGCTGAGCCCTGTTCATTGAGAATTATAATGCCCCATTGCTTAGAAATTAATTTACCTACTTTCAATATGAAACATAAAAAGTAATATCACAGCAATTTTCTGAATTTATTTTATTGCAAAACCAATAAATGTTACTGTGTTGTTAAAAGTAGTAGATTTAAGAAACATTTAATTTCTTTAAACCTAACAATTCAAATGATATAAAAGAATATTGTTTCTATTAAATATTCATTTTTATAGAGATTAAAACCTCTTTACAAAATGTCTTCATGTATAATATAATTTGATTTTTAGATGTGAGGAAAGCAGTAATCATAACCATTGCCTAAATCCACAAAATAAGTAGATATTCTATAATATGGATCCCAATAATCACAATGTAGTAGATTCAGCCAAAGATGAGAGACACTCTTATTTTAGTGGAAAAAGGCTGTGCTAAATTACCTCTTTGCCTTTTTTCACTCTGTTCCTAGGATACCAATATAATAAATAGTCACTTTAGAACTGTGATACACTGAGAAAAGGCTCTAATTTAAATTGCAATGGATGGTTACACAGGTAATGTTTACACACACACACACACACACACACACACATACATACACACACTGGCAGGAGTCTTTAAAGGTATTAGTATCTTGGAATTTTTGAATTCTGAAAACTGTCCAAGATTTTATCATTAAATCATTGCTACCAAACACATTTTAGAAACACTTTCCTATTGTTAATAGCCAATGATAGTCATACAGAATGAGTTAATCATAATTGATTGGTCAATTGCTGATTGCAAATTCTTTGACCACAGCATGTCAGCTGACGCTGTGAACTTGTTTCACTTCTATAGACTCTTTGTGTTGGTCAGGGAATTGCCACAACGGTCTGACTCCTTTCACTGCAACTCCATTATATGACATTGTCACATCCCCAGGCTTTTGATACTAATATTCCAGAGAGACGAATTGTTCTTGATTTTGAATTAGCAATGCAGTAGTGATCAAAACAGATTTAGTTGTTATCTATTGGTTCAGAAGACAGTGTTGGATATGCGCTCAATAACTTTCAATGGTCACCTAATTTAGCAATTAGTTTGTCTGAGTAAATTCAATGGAAGGCTGCTTTCTGGAATGGGCAGTGTAATGCACTGACTTCACTATTAGACATTTCATTTTAAAAAATCAGTTGTCCGCATAACACAACCATTTCAATCAGTGTATAGTCAACTGGAAAGGAAAGTTTGAGAACTTTTTATGAAAGCACTTGGATTGGGGTTGGCCATTGGTAATTTCTGTTTGATTAAAACGTATGTAATTGTTTTGTGTTGGATAAAAATTCGACTTTTTATTTATGTTAATGCTGCTGATCTAACATGTTATCATTTCCCATTAAGACTTGAACTGTTTATCCACCTGGTTTTCTGTTCATAAAATGTTGAAAGAAGGTTAAATGTAGAACTTTCATATTTTTTTATTTAGGTCACTAGGACAAATTCCGGTAATTTGTAGCCTAAAACTTTCATATATATTACTGCTTAAAACCTTTTGAAATATGGTTTATTTCACAAAAGAGGTCCTAAATTATAACCAGCTCCCAATAAATTTGTATTTATTTTTGAAAATTGAAGTCACTGGGATTTAAATTGTCAAGAATTATAAAATTTAAAAGGTAAATGTTCCACATTTTAATTTAAACAACTGGGATAAGAGAGAAAAATAATACTTTTGACAATTACCAGATATAAGTGTTCATCCTGTAATTTCAAAGAATTTAAACAAAATGACTTTGCTTCAATCTCAATAAAACATGTTTGCTATAATATAGCAATGTGCTAAACAACATGACTTCTGAGTTAGCACAAGGCATGTGGCTAAATTCCAGCTTTTATAGGTACTAACTGTATATCCATAGTTACTTCACTTAACCTCTTAAGCCTCAATATAATTTTAATATATAATAAAAATGACAGGTAATGAGTGCTGTAGAGATGCAGAGAAAATGGAACCCTCAAACATTACTAGTGGGAATGTAAAATTGTACAATCACTATGGGAAAAAAAAACTGACAGTTTCTCAAAATGGTAACCATTATGACCCAGCAATTCCATGTCTAGGTGTATACACAAGAGAAAGAAAATATGTGTCTACACAAAAACTTGTACATGATTGTTCATAGCAGTGTTGTTTATATTATCCAGAAAAGAAAAAATTCAAATGTTCCTCAGTTGATGACTATGTAAATAAAATGAGATATACCCTTAGAATACAATCTTATTCAGCAATAAAGAAGATCAAAACAATGGTATATGCTACAATGTGGAAAAATCTTAAACATGTTATACTAACTGAAGGAAGCCATTCCCCAAAGATAACATATTATATAACTGCATTTATTGACATACTACAATATTGATAAATATATTGTATTAGGTTTGTTCTCAGGCTGCTGTGAAGAAATGCTTGAGACTGGGTAATTAATAAAGAAAAGAGAATTAGTTGACTGACAGTTCTGCATTGCTGGGGAGGCCTCAGGAAACTTAAAATCACAACAGAAGTCACCTTTTCACAGAGCTGCAGGAGAGAGAATGAGTACAACCAGAGGAAATGCCAGACACTTATAAAACCATCAAGTCTGAGAGACTCACTGTCATGAAATCAGCATCAGGAAAATACCTCCATGATTCAATGACTTCTACCTGGTCCCACCTTTGATGTGTGGGGATTATGGGATTATAATTCAAGATGAGATTTTGGGTGGAGACACAGCCAAACCATTTCATTCTGTCCCTGACCCCTTCTAAATCTTAAGTCCTCACATTTCAAAACACGGTTATGCCTTTCCTACAGTCCCCAAAAGTTTTAACTAATTCAAGCCTTAACCCAAAAGTCCAAATCCAAAGTCTCATTTGAGACAAGGCAAGTCCCATCCACCTATAAGCCTGCAAAGTAGAAAGCAAGTAGTTACTTACTGGATACAATGGGGGTAAAGGCGTGGGGTAAATACACCATTTCCAAATGGGATAAATTTGCCAAAACTAAGGGGCTACAGGCCTCATGCACGTCTGAAATTCAGTAGGGCAGTTAAAACTTAAAGTTCCCAATGATCTCCTTTGACTGTGTGCCTCACATCCAGGTCACACTGGTGCAAGAGGTCGGCTCCCATGGCCTTGGACAAGTCCTCACCTGCGGTTTTGCAAGGTGCACATCCTCCCCCCCTCCCCAGCTGCTTTCACGAACTGGCATTGAGGGCCTGCAGCTTTTTCAGGCATAGGGCCCAAACCGTTAGTGATCTCCCATTCCGGGATCTGGAGGACAGTAGCCCTCTTTTCACAGCTCCACTAGGCAGTGCCCCAGTGGGGACTTTGCGTGGGGGCTCCAACCCCATATTTCCTTTCTGCACTCTTTTGCTCTGCGTCCTCTTGAATGCTTTGTCACTTAGAAATTTCTTCTGCCAGATACCCTAAATCATCCCTCTCAAGTTCAAAGTTCCACAGATCTCTAGGGCAGGGGCAAAATACCACCAGTTTCTTTGCTAAAGAATAGAAAGAATTACCCTTATTCCAGTTCCCAACAAGTTTCTCATCTCCACCTGAGACCACCTTAGGTTGGACTTCATTGTCCATATCACTATCACCATTTCGGTTAAAACCATTCAACAAGTTTCTAGGCAGTTCCAAACTTTCTCACATCATTCTGTTTTCTTCTGAGCCCTCCAAACTGTTCCAACCTCTGCCTGTTACCTAGCTGCAAAGTCACTTCCACATTTTCAGGTATATTTTTACAGCAGCACCTCACTACCTTGGTACCAATTTATTCTATTAGTCTGTTCTCATGCTGCTATGAAGAAATTCCCAGCCAGGTGCAGTGGCTCACACTGAAGTCCCAGCACTTTGGGAGGCCGAGGCGAGCCGATCACAAGGTCAAGAGATGGAGGCCATCCTGGCCAACATGGTGAAACACTGTCTTTACTAAAAATACGAAAATTAGCGGGGCATGGTGCGCACGCCTGTAGTCCCAGCTACTCAGGAGGCTGAGGCAGGACAATTGCTTGAACCTGGGAGGTGGAGGTTGCAATGAGCAGAGATCACACCACTGCACTCCAGCCTGGCAACAGAGCAAGACTCCATCTCAAACAAAACAAAACAAAAAAACAAATTCCTGAAACTGGGTAATTTATTAACAAATGAGGTTTAATTGACCCTCAGTTTTGCATTGCTGGGGAAGCCTCAGGAAACTTACAATTATGACAGAAGGCACCTCTTCACAGGGTGGCAGGAGAGAGAATGGGTGCAAGCAGGGGAAATGTCAGATACTTATTAAACTGTTAGATCCATGAGACTTACTATCACAAGAACAGCGTAAGGGAAACCACCCCTACGATTCACTTACTTCCTCCTGGTCCTGCCCTTGACATGTGAGGATTATAGGGATTATAATTCAAGATCAGATTTTGAGTGGGGACACATCCAAGCCATATCAGGTATTTTACTATTTTATTAGACTATCAGCTTTCATTTGTATATAGAACATTTCCTTACACTGACATAAATCATTATTCAGTAAAATAATAATGGTTTATGTCAGTATAACGTAATTCTGATTCTGAGAGTTTTGCAAATATTGTGCTAGATAATTTTCTTTTTTTTTTTTTGGTATCTAAATATCTGCAAATTTTATCAGTTTTACTTTTTAATTCCTTACCCACTGTTAATTTCCCAACACACTGTGCTGGGAATGCCTCTGTCATTCCCCTGAAATGCTTTTCTAAACTCAGTGAATTTCTTTTTTTTCTGTTCAGAAGCCAATAGTCTTTTTTCAGTTCTTATCTCACTGGCTCATTTAACAGCACTTATCCATGTTGCTTACCTCTTTCTCTTTGATTTCACTCTCTTAATTTCCTACCAATATCTTTGATTTCTTTTATTCCAGGATCTTCATGTATCTCTTCATTTCTTTTAAAGTCTATGTTTTTCTGGGTTCCCACCCAGTCTCATTTATCTTTTCATCTTCTCTCCTTCTCTGTATTTCTCTCTCTCCTGCCTTTACGATCGCTAGCTAATTATCTTCTTCCAAGATGTTTCTCCTGAGTCTCTGATACTTCAGTCTACCATTGTATTGGGTAAGCAACCTGAAATGTCAAAATCAACATGGCTAGAACAGAATTCCATCCTAATTGCTTCCCCCTTCCCCTAACTTGCTCCTCCTTCTGTTCTTTCTAGTTGCCTAAGCCTATTTCTTGGGTGTCATCTTTAATTCTTCTTTTTTACTTACTACTAATCCATTACTAGAGTCTAATTTTGTCTCCTATCTGTTTATCCTGTCCACTTCTCTTTATGGCCACTTTGCTATTTGAGAGTACTACCAATTCCTATCTAGATTAGAATAATTGTTTCCAAACCAATTTTACAATCACTTGTCCAGAAAATGCCCCAAGAAAGTTTTCTATGGGCGCCTTCTCCAATTCCTCCCTTATGGTTGTGGAGCCACACACTGCTGTCAAATACTGTTGCACAAGTAAAGTCACTAGTTATCATTTGTGGCAGAATCCAATAGAAAATTAGCAGACTGTTGATAGACTAATCATGTCAATACCCATTTGAAATCATTTAGTTAATCACTATGCTGTTATGATGAAATACAGTCTTTTGGGCTTTTCGTTAAATGTGGAAATTTGGCCACATGTTCCAATTCAGTTATATGCATAGAAGTTTACTTATAAGAAGAGAGACAATTCATCTGACAACATCTAGAATACATGGACATACATGGAAGATGGATGTATATTGCTTAACTTCTCAGCCAGGAAACTGTACCCCAGATACACTGCACCTCAGATTACTCTCCTCCACTTTCTCCCTTGCAGCCTGGATGTGTATTTTCTGGGGAAAAAATGTACCAGGAAGGCTCCCGGTTCAAAATTACAGCCAGAGTAGCGGGCAGCATGAATCATAGAGAAGGAAATAGAGAAATTGACAGTTAACATACTGGCCTGCTTATTTTCAGAATGCTGGCATGCCAGTACACAAAGTCCATGCAGAAAATTAAATGAGTCTTCTTTGAAGCAACTGATCAGTTCTAGACACAATAATTCCATGTACTGATTGGATCTCTACCCAGTGGGAAGATAACTCCCCATCTATGGTGAAATCCTTTACTACACCCTATCTATATATTCAACAATTTCCAGATAGCCTCTAATGCCCAGTATCAATGGATAATCAATGATCACTGTACTTTAAAGGACAATCTGAAAAATGTAAATGCAAAGAGAAAAAAGAAAGAAATGAGCACGTATAGAAAACAGACAGTACAGGAGAAAATACCCAAAACCTGTATGAATATCCTCCAAAAAATGAGAGAATAGATTGCATTCTTAAGATAATAATAAATTGCTTCAAAGAATCAGTAAGAAAATAAAGAGCTTCAGAAAATTAAAAATATATTAAAATTTAAAATTTAGTAGATGTATTTGAAGGTAACTTCAAATAAGTATTATAAAAATTGTGTCACACACAAAAAAGAGAAGGCAACAAGAAGTAAAATGATGGGACATTTGAATTTCACTTTAGGGGATCCAAATAAGAATGTTGGGGAACAGAACTAAATTAATAAAGAGAATGAATTTATTAAGTAAATAATGTATTAATCATTTTCAGAAATGAAGAGTCATGACTCCATACTGAGCCCAAGTGGCCATCACCATGAATGAAAACACATGTGCATTCACACACACACACACACACACACACATACACACACAAGATAATCATTGTTAAACTCCTGAATATTGGTGATGAACAAAATATATTAAAATCTTCCAAAGAAATAAACCAAAAACCCAAAATAGTTTACATAAAAATAAGAGACATCAAATTTGTAGCTATATCTCAGCAGGAATTCTAGAAGGCAATACATAAGCAATGCCTTCAAATTATAAGACAGCTGATTTCTGATCTAGAAGCATATACTCAGCTAAATTATCAGCAACCAAGTGTTACGGTATATTAAATAGATTTCAGGGGAAGATATGCACCTTTATCCTTTTTTGTAATCTCTCTCTCTTTTTTTGTTTTTTTTTTTTTTTTTTTTGGTGAGAGAGTTTCACTCTGTTGCCCAGGCTGGAGTCCAGTGATGGGATCCTGGCTTTCTGCAACTTTGCTTCCTGGGTTTAAGCCATTCTCCTGCCTCAGCCTCCCGAATAGCTGGGACTACAGGTGTGTGCCACAATGCCTAGCTAATTTTTGTATTCAATTTTAGTGGAGACAGGGTTTGACCATGTTGGCCAGGATGGTCTAGATCTCTTGACCTCATGATTCACCTGCCTTGGCCTCCCAAAGTGCTGTGATTACAGGCGTGTGCCACCGTTCCCAGCCTTTCCTTTTTTTCTAATCTCTCTCTCTCTCTCTCTCTCTCACTCGCTCTCTCTCTCTTTTTCTTGAGATACAGTTTCACTCTGTAGCCCAGGCTGGAGTCCAGTGATGGGATCCTGGCTCTCTGAAACTCTAACTCCTGGGTTCAAGCAATTCTTATGCCTCAGCCTCCCCAGTAGCTGGGATTACAGCCATGCACCACCATGCCCGACTAATTTTTGTATTTTTAGTAGAGATGGGGTTTCACTGTGTTGGCCAGGCTGGTCTCAAATTCCTGACCTCAGGTGATCCCTCTGCCCTGGCCTTCCAGATTGTTGGGATTATAGGCATGAGCCATCGCTCCTGGCCCAACTTGGTCTTCTGTAAACCTTTTATATAGAGCTGCTGACAAAAAGAGTAACCAAGAAATAAGATGATCTGGAGTTCAGGAAACATAACATTGAATACATACAAATGGGAAAAAGGATGACTGTGAAAGGAAGTTTTCTAAGCCAAAAAAAGTTAATAACTTAAAGTGGTGGGTTTGAACATATGGAAAAGATACTGCTAAGCATTTGACAGATCTCCTGGAGTACTTGAGAGAAAAAGGAAATAAATACATAGAAAGATGTGACAGATACAAGAAAAACTATGCAAATGGATAGATACTATGACAATTATAAATTATAGGATATCAAAAAGATTTACTTAAGAAAATCAGTGCGCTATTATCCTAAACATAAATACTGTTTTTGTAGGATTAACTATTACTTTAATGCAAATTTTGCTAAAAGTATGCTACATGGGGTGGCTCATGTCTATAATTCCAGCATGCTGGGGGCCTGAGGTGGGAAGGTCACTTAAGGCCAGAGTTTGAGACCAGTTTGTGCAACATAGCACAACCCTGTCTCTCCAAAAAAAAAAAAAAAGAAAAACGAACAATAAAACAAAAGAACACCAGGCATGGTGATGCACGCCTGTAGTCCTATCCTAGCTACTCGGGAGGCTGAGGCGGGAGAATCATTTGAACCTAGAGGAGTTCAAGGTTGCAGTGAGCCGTAATCACACCACTGTCCCCCAGCCTGGGGGACAGAGTAAGGACTCTGTCTCAAAGCGAAACAAAAACAAAAATAAAACTTTGCAAAAACTATAATATGGGTTGGGGAAAGGAAAGTAAGGACCCGTGGTAAAACAGAAAATAAACATTAACAACAGTTGATCAATTAAAAACAGAAAAACTGCCAATTAACAGGAGAATAGCTTGAACCCAGGAGACGGAGGTTGCAGTGAGCGAAGACCGTGCCATTGCACTCCAGCTTGGCGACAAATGAAGAAACAAACAAACAAACAAACAAAAACCTGCCAGTTAATTGTAAATGATTTAGACCTGTAAAGTTAATGCCAGAGCAATTAATCAGGTTGATTATGACCATCTGCAGGAGCAGGAAACATGATGTATAAAGAGCTTGTGTATAGGAATGTTATCTTTAAAAATGTAAATATTTTGGTACTACTAGATTATTAACTAGGTATATTTATTACTCTGATAAATATACACATTTGTTTAAAAACTAAAGGCAAACTTTGCCTCATGGTTTCCAGGGACCTGCATAACCTGGTCTTCTATCTTTACAGCCTCATCTGCTAATTGTTCCCCTTGTCTGCACACACCTGGTATAAACTCTCCCTGCTACTCACACTCCTCACACAGTTATTGCAATATTCCAGACTCTTTCTGAATTTCTGGGTCTTTCATTTTGTCTTCTTAAAAGAAAGTTATTATTTTGACTTTAAAAACACCAATTGTATCTTTTTCTCTGTAACTCTTAGTCATTTGCTACGTCTCAGTTTCTCTCAACAAAGAGCACGTGTACTGTACTCATGTTCCTTGGCACTCTGTAACTAACTTATAAAGAGCACTTCTCTAGAGATTAAAAAAGTCAAAATTTTGAAAAATTGGATTATTGAGTGAGACCTCCAGTCCACTCTCTTTGTTTGCACCAATTTTCTGTACCCAGGTATCTAGGTTCTTCTGTTCTTAGTTATTTCTGACCCTAAACTGTCTTTTCTATCTGAATGTTGAGCCATTTCTCACAAACTTGTGTAATTTTTCAGTCTGAATTTGACAGTTCTTTCACTCAAACTAAATGCTCTAGAGAAACTTCCCTAGCTTTTTCTGGATGTTAACTGAAATTCATAGTTCTACCACCCTCCATTGAAATCTGGGATCCTACAGTCATAGCAGTTCATAAGGCTTCCCAATAAACCAGATTTTCTATTCTTGTCATCCATGACTTTTTAAACCAGGCGCATTCCTCTCTGGGAACCTGTCACAACTTAACTCCAGATACCTTAAGGTTGGCTCTGCACAATAAATAGATAAATATAAAAATCTCTGTCTCTCTAATGATCTTTTAGAGCATTTCTTTGCCATACATAGCTTTTGACAGGCGCATGCATATTGTCAGCTTTCTGCAGGTACATGTGAGTCCATAATGTTTTGCAGACTCAATAAATGTATTCTGTAATTACTTGAATGTCATTTTATGAATGTGCTTTGACGACGTAATTCGTCAGAGCAGAGCAATTCCTGGATATATTTCTTGCAGTTCAGCAGCACTTAGCCAGATGGCCCCCTATAGTTTTGGAGCAGTTAATGCACCTTGAAAGTAGGCTGACTTATGAGAGGAATATGCTTGTGGAGAATCAGTAGGAAAGTTTCTAAGGCATAGAATATTGAAGAGGTAAAATAAATACTATATAGTTCCATTAAAAACCAAATTAAGTAAATTAAAATGTGCATTATAATAACCTTATGAAATATGATATGCCTTGTGAATGTAAGTTTTGCATTATAGATTTCACATTGATGTGATGGAAACGTAATCAGTTTCATTAGAGATAAAACAAATCATGAGTTTTACAGTAATGAGTCTGAATTGGCATTTACATACCTATCTATTAGTCATGTCAATTACTAGTTCCGAAAAAGATCATTTTAAAATTATATAGCTGGGAATATATTATCAAACCAGGCCTGAAACTTATTAAACAGATGGTAAAATCTAATTTAACCTCACTTAATACTCCTTTTATCTTAGTTTTATAAAAGCAAATGAGCTTGTCAGCTTTTAATTATGAAAGTATAATTTTAATTTGCAAGACATATGTAACAAAGCAAGATCGTTACTAAATTCACTCTATTAGTAACTTCCTATTGTATACATCATTTTTAATTTAATAAGAAAGTCCTTTAAAAATTTGAAAAGAATCACATTGCTTAAGAAGAGGGTCAACACTTCTAGAAAATATATTCTTAAGACACTTAATGATTCTCAAAATAGAGACCTAATTCTTCAGAGTTTTAAAAATATTTGATGTGCACTCTTTACATATATAGAGAATTTAAATTTAATAATTTCCCTTCTTAAAAAATTAGTTAAACATACCACAAACATATCAAAGCAAGTTATTCATACTTAATTCTGATTTAAGTAAATGTATTGTTATTACTGATGAGAATTGAGTAGCAAAACTATTTTATATCATCCAAAAGCACAGAGGCCTTCTTAGAATACTAATTTCAATGTCTGGTTCACAGATTTGCTCATGAATAATAGATTTTTTTTTTCATGTTTCTGTACTAATTCATTGAAGGGCAATGTTTTACCTATTCTTGGAAGAAATATCATTATCTGGCTGGGAGTGGTGACTCATGCCTGTAATCCTAACATTTTGGGAGGCCGAGGATGTCAGATTGCTTGAGCCCAGACGTTTGAGACTACCCTGGGCAACATGGTGAAAACCCATCTCTACAAAAAGAAAGCACAAAAATTAGTGGGGTGTGGTCGTGGGCACCTGTAGTCCTAGCTACTCAGGAGGCTGAGGTGGGAGGATCACCTGGGCCT
Organism: Sapajus apella; assembly: GCF_009761245.1. Taxonomy (NCBI): domain Eukaryota; kingdom Metazoa; phylum Chordata; class Mammalia; order Primates; family Cebidae; genus Sapajus; species Sapajus apella. Next base: position 37,809,714 of record NW_022436949.1, read on the forward strand.
GGGAGATTGAGGTTGTGGTGAGCCATGATTATGCCACTGCATTCCAGCCTGGGTGACAAAGTGAAATCCTATGTCAATAATAATAATAATAAAATAGGAAATAAAAATATTGTTATCTGACATTTTAAAAAGTATTATATTTCAACCTATAAATACACTTCATGGATTTTTAACAAGAGAAAAATTTCAACATATTGCCAATTTAAAACAAACCTTTATGTATAATACCATTGTAATGTCTTTAAACAGTATCTATCTATCATGGGATATAAAAAATATTAAATATACATTTACTGAATAAATGAATGAAAACCATAATTACCTTGATCACTATATTTATAATTTAAATGAAGAATGAAAGTAAATCTTCCTAATTATCATATACTTAACATAACTGTTTAAAATCACTCTAATGACAAATAATATGCTTTCAATCTTGAATTATAATTTTAAAATTCCTGTATTGTTCTATTCAATCATCCTTCCATTAATTCAGTGAACAAACATTGATTACTACTCACTATGTGCCAAGTATTATGATAGATCCAGGGAGTACAAAAATGATTAAATGAGGGGATCCGTTGGAGTAATTGTTTTCTAGAAACAATACCTATTTCAGTTATGAACTAGTCTGTTTTAAAGAAAGTGGTGAGGGAAAGCTGAAAATAATATTTTCACTTTATTCAGCAAAACTTATTGAGGTCCTGTTATGAATCAGGAGATCCCCTAGGTATGGGGCATACAAAATTGATTAAGACCGTACAAGCTTGCAAAAATAAACAAACAAAAATCTCTATAATAAAAAGGAAAAAGAGGAATTCCCCTTTGTTGTAGGTTATAGTGATATTTCTGATCTAGTCTCAGAGGATTTGTCACAATTACGGGAACTCAGAAGGTATTTCATTGAGATGGACTAGAGGCTGAACTAGTAGCGATTACTTAGTGAAATATTGTGATACCGTTTACTTCAATTCGAATAGTTATAATTCATTTTAGAAGATAGTATGGCTTACACATAGTAGATGTGATGACTGAATAATAGGAATGTTGAACAATGACACCTTGGTAGCCATCAGCCATTGCCATAATGATTCTGCATTAAAAAAGTCTATGCAAAATTTAGTGGAGTATATTAATAAGGATTTTTTTTCTTGTTCATGCACCTCTAGTTAGGTGCAGTTCAGCTAATCTAGGCTGGGCGTGGCTAGCATTGGCTTGAAGGTGCAGCTGGTGTCCAGATCTGTTAGATGCATTTGTTATTCTCCTCGGCTCCCAGGACCTGAAGCATGTTATTGTTATGGCAAAAGTCAGGAGTGCAACCTGCCTGTGCAAAAACATGCCAGGCTTCTGTTGCCTTAAATCCTCTGGGATACCCTTTTGGCCTAAGCAAATCACACAGCAAGGACTGAAGTCAAGGAGTGGGGAATTATATCGGCCCCTCAGACTTAGAGATAGGGGAGAGTGTGAACACATGCAGGAAAATTATCTCATCTAGCAGAGTGTCCTCAAAGATTTGCACATAATAAACTCAGTAGTGTTTTTGTTTGTTTGAATGAGGCTTTTCCCTGTCACAGTACAGTGCAAAGGTACTATGTGAACTCTTTCTCCACATTCATAAAATTGCTGCCTAGTTTCTACCATGATTATATTTTTTATGATCCATTTTTGCATACAAATCTGAAAACCATATTATAATTTATTAGATGAGGAAAGGAACATCCACTGACATCATCATATACAAATATCTCTCAATATTTTAATGCTTGTGGCATTCTTAATGTTTCTGTGAAAAAATACTTTAAATCATAGAGGTGATTTCTAAGTCAGTTATTGACTTATTCTAATGAATTATAAAATCAGACTAAATTGCTAATGGAGAAATTACATCTGAAATACTAGTCTGAGCTACAAATGAGATGGAGTTTTCTGCTCATCATTTGTATTCTAATTATTTTTGTTAAGGCTGGGTTATTAAAACATAATTATAACATTATCAGCAGAAAAGCTTGTTGTGCTATAATTAAATCATCTAAACAATCATTTTTGTGGCCTTAATATTATGGATTTCTCAATTCATTGTAGTATGTAAAATTTCTCTTTAAATACTATTTATTATCAGTAGTTTGCTTCTATGAATGCTAGGAAATTTAGAATTCTGCATTAACATTTAATAACAATATATGCTATCCTAATAGTTAGGCATTATATTTATCTACATAGCGTGCAACAAGAGAGAAATGTTGGATAAATTAGAACAATTGCAGCCTATGACAAATATCTGTAGTGACATTTTTTTTATCTTCAGAAAAATATAGATTTTTTGGGAAATGATTTAGTTCATTTCAGTCTAGGAATAACTACTTAATATGGACGTTTTGTCTACAGGATACTGGTGTTTTCAAATGTAATGCATTAGTATTTTAGTTTAGGTTCTTTTAGCACATACTTAGAAATTGTTCAACTGAGCAGGCTGTTAAAACTAATAGTATAGATAAATGGTATGGATAGGCAATGCAGACATCCCACTTTCCCCAAGCCATGAATTTTATGACTGGGCTGAGGAGATGAAAATGGAGGTATTGGAAACGTGGATTCTTTGCTAATCATTACTATTCTTCCTTTAAAAAGATTCTTCAAAAGGCAAGAATATGGAAGTATTTCAGGAGATATTCTTGAGGTATCTAAAACACTTACTCTTCCTATCAAAATCAATAAATAGTTGGATGTAAGTAAAACAAAGTCAAGGCAACTGATTTTGCATGTGAGTGTACACACACACACATATATATGTGTTCTCCATCTGCTCTCAGTTACGGAACTATTAGATTCAACTAAATGATCACTTGATTGTGTTTAACCTGATAAGCAGACTCTTATCAAGAAGAACAATACTTCAAAAAACTGGATTGTTCTTACTACTTCTCAGCATGCATCAGCCACTCTCTTTCCCCATCCTATCTCCTGCCAGACTGGTCTCTAAATACCCGTTCCACTTGGTGATACTAATTGATGTTGTAAATAGCTTTAATGAGTATTCACTCTAGCTGCCTCCATATTAATTCAATTTTCATAGGATGGTCTCCATGGGATCAAGCATAAGGACTTAGTGGAATATCTCTATATGACTGCATAAAGTAAAGAAAGAATGTGTTGGGTTTAACAGAGTGCCCCTTCCTTTACTAAATGTGAATGATGTTTCAGTATAGGAGGCCAGATGAAAAGTCCTAAAGTTTGTTTGTTTCAGCAGCCAACAATTGTTCATGTTGCACGTTTCATGTTGCAAAGGAGCCTCATGGTAGTATAGAGGAGAGACAGGAAAAGATGCTAAACTGTGCTCCAGGCATTAAAATGAAGCCAGAGCAAGAATTCTAGAAGCTGACAGGAAGGAAACCTCTGTAAGCAGGCGTGGAGGGGGTCTCCACAAATCTCTTCTATGCCCCTACAGCTCTAGACTTTCAGAAATGTACACCCCATTCTCTTGTATTAAGAAACAATTCATGTTCACAACAAAAGGGGCATCATGTTAACCAATCGTTTAAAATTTTTACTCCAGAGAAATGACAATATTTCACAGTTTGTGCCTCATCACCAAACCCACAAGTATAAGTATTTTTTTTTTTTTTTTTTTTTTTGAGACTGAGTTTCGCTCTTGTTACCCAGGCTGGAGTGCAATGGCGCGATCTCGGCTCACCGCAACCTCCGCCTCCTGGATTCAGGCAATTCTCCTGCCTCAGCCTCCCGAGTCGCTGGGATTACAGGCACGCGCCACCATGCCCAGCTAATTTTTTGTATTTTTAGTAGAGACGGGGTTTCACCATGTTGACCAGGATGGTCTCGATCTCTTGACCTCGTGATCCACCCGCCTCGGCCTCCCACAGTGCTGGGATTACAGGCTTGAGCCACCGCGCCCGGCAAGTATAAGTATTTTTTTGAAAAATTTCCTCTCAATTCTTTTCCTTGACAGTGAAGTCTAGAGTAGCTTGGTTTAGATCTAGCTCTTTTCAGCCTCAATACTCCATAATCACCTTGACTTTTAAAATTATGACTGGACTGCCTATACCATTATTTTAATATTAAAGATTTAGTAAATCATTTTAATGTTAGTCTTAAATAACTACAGGCTTTATTCATTTACTCTGGTATTTCTAAAACATTCATAAGAATTTAAGATTTTCAATTCAAATGGCCCCTTAAGTAGAAATCACACTCATAGATTATGCATATGTCTTTTAAGAAACAGAAACGTGTCATTTGTTTTTAAATTGAGTAGACTTTGTACCCTTTAGAAATTTGGCAGGGTTTTCTTGCTATATTGTAGAGAATCTATCAACCGTAATCTTAATTTTCTTCTTTTCCAGGTTTTCAAAAGTCACATTGGCATTGATCCATTAATTCACTGTTTTCTATTTTTGGATGAGTGTGAATAGGTATTACCTCCATCTTAATTTTCAACACAAACTTTTAGCAGAATCTTTCATGTTTCATTGCCATGTAAGCAGATGTGATTTTTATTCTTTTTCCTTTTCATTGAACAGTTATCTCATTTGAAATTTTTCACTTGATTTAATTTACCTTTTTTTTTTTTTTTTTGTGGTAGGTACATCTGTTGCTACCTGTGTGTGGTTGTCATTTTAATAGGTTGCCTAGAAGCTATAAACGCAATAGTGGTACATTTTCCTGCTGTTCCTTTATTCTTTGTTTCATGCATATCTGTCTTCAAGAAAGCGCACTGGTATAGTATCATAGATTTTGTTTTTGTCTCTCAGATTTTCTATTATAATTAGTTTTATTTATGCCTTTGGAAACATTTCATGATTGTTACATAAAACATCAGAGCTCTTTTAGAAATTTTTCATGGTTTCCCAAATGCACATTGATATAGATTATTTAGTAGTTATTACAAAATGATCTTTGGAGCAATAAATGCTGTTATATAAGAACAATTCCCAAATGTAACTTGAAAGTTACAAGCTAGCCTTTGATGGCCTAAAATTAATGTACCTTTATAATTCTAATCTGCATAAAAATTTAAAAAGACCGTGGATTCAGGATTGGCTACATAATTTTCAGGGCCCAGTGCATAATGAAAATGTAGAACCCTTTGTTAAAAAATTACAAAGAATTCAATATTACCATAATAAGTCATGCACAAGGCCTTTCTAAATGGGTAGAATGACCATGAAGGCATGAGCGTTGTTTTGTTTTGTTTAATCTTACTGTTTGGTTGTAAAGCAGATCTTTATATCAAGAGGAAAAAAGAACACCAAAGAACATCTCTATCAGAATGTTTTAAAAATTATAGAAGATTAGATCCATATAAATAAATAGGATAAGGAAAAGCACATATTCAGCCACAAATATAAAGCCTGGAATTCTTTTTTTTTTTTTTAATTTAATTTTATTTTTTTAATTTATTTTTTTCCCATTTATTTATTTTATTGCATTTTAGGTTTTGGGGTACATGTGAAGAACATGCAAAATTGTTGCATAGGTACGCACGTGGCAGTGTGATTTGCTGCCTTCCTCCCCATCACCTACATCTGGCATTTCTCCCCTTGCTATCTCTCCCCAGCTCCCCACCCCCCACCGTCCCTCCCCTATTTCCCCTCAACTGACCCCAGTGTGTAGTGCTCCCCTCCCTGTGTCCATGTGTTCTCATTGTTCAACACCCGCCTATGAGTAAGAACATGCGGTGTTTGATCTTCTGCTCTTCTGTCAGTTTGCTGAGAATGATGGTTTCCAGGTTCATCCATGTCCCTACAAAGGACCCAAACTCATCATTTTTGATGGCTGCATAATATTCCATGGTGTATAATTCGTATATAAACTCCATTATAGGGCTTGATATTTCAGCTCTATTTTCAGTGTTGAACAACTCTAGGTATGTCTATTTTATTTTAGTCTAAAATTTAGTTTTTATAAATTCTAAGTACTGTCCCAAATTCTACCTTAGATAAACAATTCAGAGATAACTCTGTTTTCTATTCTATTAGGTGAAATTGTGAACCAGATGAAATTGTGAATATTCGGCATTTTTTGTCCTATAAAATAATTACAGCTATATGTTTTCACCTAACATGTGGCAGCCCAATAAATATACGAAGGTCAGGACCACACAGCGCCCACACTAAACAATACTAAATGCATACATGTGCCCTTTCCAAAATCCCAGCAGGTCTTTGCCCCAAACGAATCGTTCTTTAACTCTTCACTCATTATTTCTTTGAGAAATTTTCCAGGAAGTTCAACATGTCAGCTGAGTGACTGTAACAATTTATTAATTATCCTCTCACAATTTGACATTCTTTATTGAAAAGCATGATATGAGTGTTGACTAATAGTCTGCATAGTGAAACATGTTTACTGGTTCCCATGACCTAAAACAGTGTAAACCAGGATTCAGAAATTTCTTAAAAACTTCTAAACAATATGTCTGCTAGCATAAACTGGTGCAATTTTTATGTGAAATCTAAAGAATTTCAATTACACATTTTCATCCTTATTGCCAGCAAATAATCCCTTCAATAATGTCCCATCTTCCTCACTCCTTCATATGATTTTCTATCTTATTATTTTCCATCATTCTTTCTGTTAAAACTATGGTAGTTTCTTTGGAGAAATTATAGATTTTCCCACTTCTGAGGCAATCCTGCATTGATCTCTCATAAGCCCCTCTGACATGGTGGACAATAAACTCAATAATATTTGTGTATGAATTCAGTTGTGAATTATGTAAGGCTCATGTATGATATCAAAAAGCAACTCAGTAAAAGCAATTCTATTGCAGATAGTGTGATCTAAATATATGATTTTAGGATGGTTTCAACTGAGACAAAAATAGCATTGACATAGTGTACAGCAATGAATTTCTAAAATGTTTATCTGCCTAACATGTTTCATCAGCACATTTTATATGGAAGCCCAACATGAGATATTCTTGTTCACATGGAATTTCTCTGCCCACTTGAGCTCTGTAGAAATTCCACTGCTTTGGTAATAACAACAGCAAGAAGATACTGAGCTTGAATTCTCAGTGGCTCAACCAAACCAAAGTTTGTTGGTTGCTCACGTGAAGTTGAAGGTCAATCAGAATAAACTTCTCTACCCTTAACCAATGACGTACATTGCACATAACGTTCAACGCACTGGAAGTGGAAAGAGAGGACTTGGGAATGAGGCAGGGACTTATTGCCTCAGCCCCAAAGTGATTCATGGTACTTCGCCTCAGAGTTTCTTAGTCAGATCTTTCCACGTGATGCCAACAGGACCGGAAGTCTCTGAAATATCTGGGAGTGCATGAATATTTGCTGAGCATTCATTACATGTTTGTTTCCAGACTCCCTTTTGCTTTCTAAGATGCAAGTCGACTCTTCTCAGAGGCATTACACAGCATGATATAAAACTCTGATCTAATCAAAATATCACCCTGTATCCTATAAATATATTTGACGATGTGTCAATTAAAAATTAAAATAAAAGCAAAAATATCCACTGATCTAAAGGGATGATTTTCTCATGCTTCAGGTAATTCTTCATGGAATATGAGTCTCTAGTACCAGGCTTTTCTTAATAATTTGGCTGCAAAGAATCCAGTGTTGTGTTTACAGAAAGAGACTGGGATGCCAAGATCTTGTGCATCAACAAAAGATTATGTCCCTTTTTGACATTTGGGTCTCTCTGTGACTTCTGACAGAAAGGACAGGCTCAGAGGACACGTGGGCATGTCCAAAATTTCATTACTAAAAGATTTCTGGATCTGTCCTAACGAGGGAATAAGTCTAGAATATTTCAGACCTCAAGAGCACAGACAGTGCTTTGTTCGTATTTCAGTCTTTCACATTTAGCTCTGAATTTAGTACTTGCTGGATTTTAAATTAAGTTTCTTTGACATGAAATGAAATCTTCAGCTGCCTGTTAGTTCCAAAGCAGGCCCTCAAGCTCAACACATACAAAATTAGTCTTTTCCTCAGAATCTTGTTCTCCCTTTAGAGTTTCCAGTTTTTATTACAGATACCACCTGTCAGACAGTCATTTGGGCTTAACATTTTAAAGTCTGTTCTGGGTCTTCCATATTCATTATCCTCTCTAGTCAATCACATTCCAAGGATTGTTGCCTCCAATGCATGCCTTTTTCTCAATTTTATTTTCTCCCATCAGAGTCATGCACAGATTAGCTCTCAAGTGAGCTATTATAGTGGCCTCCTAGCATCTAAACTCTCCTTTTTCCAACTGATAGTTCTGCCAGGGTTGTCTTCTTAAACCAGAGGTTAGACTGCATTTTTCTAAATATGTTCCAACGACACCAAAATAGTGATTCTTAATATTACACGTAGGGAAATACAGATGGGAGAGTTTGCTTAGTAAATAAGTTCATAAAATCTAGGTTAAACAAATTTAAATGGAGTTTGCTTTTTGCTGTTGCTTTGTTAACATACATTTGAAATTTCTAAAATGGCATTACATATCCATAATTTTCCTTATCTATTTGACAGAGCACTCTAGTTTGTTTGGAAGCATTTTTTTTTCAGATTGCTGCAGGTCAAACTTTCAGAAATTCCTCATTAGCAACAGAGTCAAGTCCAGATGTATTTTCTTTGGCTCTCACAACAGCCTTAGAGGAATTCCTAGTCTGTTCTCTTGACATTTCATTATGTGAATCTTTTGCTCGGGCTTGTTTAACCCACTCAATGTATATATCTTCTATTCCATGTCTTTATTCTTACTGTTGTTTTAACATGAAATCCTTGGAACCCAATTCATAGTTTTTGCTCTTTGGAAAAACCCAAATCATGTATCATGAATACATATTTCTTTTCTACTTTGATTTTCCTGTTTTTATGTATCACAGTCAGAAGTAATTGTTGCATAGAGTATTTCTGTAGAAAGATGAAAGATTTCTACTTTAACACAATATTTACTATAGCAAAGGTCTAGACATTTATGCATACTATTTTATGTATTCATCTCATCAATGCGATGAAAAAATATTAATAAGCCCATTACATGTGCTAAAAAGTACTGACACATATATGCCACATGTGCAGGTTTTCTCCAGTATTATTAGCTAGAGAAACTGTTGTAATGATCTTCAAAAACATCCTTCTATTGTGTTTTTAATTATACTTTAAGTTCTGGGGTACATGTGCAGATAATGCAGGTTGGTTACATAGGTATACACATGCCATGGTGGTTTGCTGTATCCATTCTCCCATCAAGCTACCATTGACCCAGCAATCCCATTACTGGGTATATACCCAAAGGATTATAAAATCTTCAGTTATAAAGACACATGCACAAGTATGTTTATTGCAGTGCTGTTTACAATAGCAAAGACATGGAACCAACCCAAATGCCCATAAATGATAGACTGGATAAAGAAAATGTGGCACATATACACCATGGAATACTATGCAGCCATAAAAAAGGATGAGTTTATGTCCTTTGCCGGGACATGGATGAAGCTGGAAACCAGCATTCTCAGCAAACTGACACAAGAACAGAAAACCAAACACAACATGTTCTCATTCTTAAGTGGGTGTTGAACAATGAGAACACATAGAAAAGGGAGGGGAATATTACTCGCTGGGGCCTGTCAGGGGATGGAGGTGTAGCGGGGGCATAGCAGGGGGTTGGGGGATTGGGGAGGGATAAAATTAGGAGAACTTCCTTCTATTGTTTATACTCTATTCCACATCATTTTGTTTTCATTTCTTTTGTAGCATCCAATGTATTCTATGATGTATCATAGTGATTTGTAGTTAGAAGTCATTCCCATTGGAATGTAAGCTCTCTGAAGACAGACACTGTGTCTCATTAGATGTATAACTCTCATGATAATTTGCATGTCTTGCTGAATGCACGTTAATTTCAACTTGATCAATTCTGTTCTATTAGCTTTCCTGGTAGTGTTTTATTTGCTTGTATATGATGCATTATAAATTGTCTTCATTAAATATCTCTGGGAATGAAACCATATTGTGTCACTTATATATGTCCTCCCTAATGCCTGAGCTGTGCTTCTCTGGGACCCTCTTATTGATACTGCTGCTTTAAGATAAGTTTTAGGATTTAGAACTTGATAAGGAATTTATTTTTTAAAGTGACAAAACCCATTTTTATGAAGTGGCTATAAAACTTCATAGCCTACGTCACTTTACCAAAAAAAAAAAAAAAAAAAAAAAGAAAGATTTTCTAGGTCTCTATCAAAGTGGGAAAAATCAGAAGTTAAAAAAGAGGTTGGCAATGTACTTGGAGGCAGAACTTTTAAAATAATTGAAAGCATTTTCACATGTGACTTGCTTAGCTATCAAAAGTTAAGTACTATAAAAAATGAGTTAAGTGTCAAGAAAAGTTCACAAACACTTTTTGTTTTGGTAGGCTCAGGCAGGACCCTGGGCAGTTAGACACTGTAGATTGCTCTCTAAATTATTATCTTGAGAGTGATATTTGCTTTTAAACATGTATTTTAACATAATTGCTTTCTGTGACCAATGTTAGTTGTCTGATAGTCACTGAAAAGAGAAATGCTTCATTTTTATCTGAAAAACCAGGGTGTCTTCCAAGAGCAAACTTGGGATTTAAGTTTTGTTTCAAAATAGGCTAGATGGCCGCTGAAGAATTTACACTGACTTCTGGACAAGCACTGACCCTTTTTGGCTCATAAACACCAACAGTGTCCCAGAAATGACTCAGATCATTGAATGATGTGTTTGATACTGTTCCTTTACTAGGAACAATAAAGATAGATGGTTGAGACTTCCCATATTCTTTGCAGAGTCAAATGGAACCCAGATGATATCAGTTCCTTCAAGTTTCAAGGGACACACTTCACTTGAAGCTAACAGAGCAGTCTTTACAAACATACCGATATGGACCAGAAGACATTCAGTCTTCTCCCAGGTTCTTATCTCCAGATGTTTTATGGAAAATCCTGAGAAACACATCACTGGACTGAAATCTGTTCTTTTTGCTTTTGCTTTGTCGCAGTGATCTTGCCACAAAAGTGCTTCATTGTATTGGTCATTCTGTTCCCATCTCAACCCAGACTTTTCCAGAATAATGTAGCACTGCCTTTCTGGATTTGTCTCAAGTAAAAACGCAGGCCTTTCTGTTAATTATTCAAGGCATATTTAATTTCAGACTATAACATTGTTATTACTTTTCCTAGGGCTTAGCACACCCTAGATGTAGCCTTAAAATTCCAATTCCAAAGAATAGGCCAGGTGCTGTGGCTCATGCCTGTAATCCCTATAATCCCAGCATTTGGGAGGCTGAGGCAGGCAGATCAGGAGTTTGAGAGCAGCCTGGCCAACATGGTGAAATCCCATCTCTACTAAAAGAAAAAAATATGTACAAAAATTAGCCAGGCATGGTGGCACACAACTCTAGTACCAGCTCCCTGGGAGGCTGAGGCAGGAGAATCACTTGAACCTGGGAGGCAGAGGTTGCAGAGAGCTGAGATTGTACCACTGCACTCCAGCTTGGTGACAGAACAGGATTCCGTCTCAAAAAAAAAAAAAAAAAAGAATAAATATATTTTCTATCATTCTCTTCTAAGGCCATCCTCCTTGACGACTAATAAAAAACCACCCAAAAGTAATTTTAAGCACTAAAATAATAGAGTCACCATTTCTGTATTAGCCAGAGAGTGATCACTTCACTGTGTCAACCCATGTTATATATGAATTAGATAGTTGTTTGCCCTTCCTTATTCTAAAGTCTCATTGTTGTGTTTCTTTCCCCAAACAAAGGAACAAATTGCCATATTCCTCTCTCCACTAAGTTTATTCATTTGTTTCAGGAAATTTAAAAAAATGTCCTGAGCATTTTCTTTTTGAGAAGTATTATTGTGAATCTGAGTTAGGGGACCCAGACGTAGTCTTTGGCTGCACTGAGGTTAGTGTAGTGGGAGGGATGAATCAAATGATCATATGTGAATTACAGCTAGGCTATATCACATCAAAGAAGGGGGCATGATGCTACAAGTCTATAACTTACTGAGGAAGTTACCCTGATATCTGAAAGGTAATTAAGAGTTCACCGGACAAAATGGAGAAAGGAGAAAGAGAGAGGGAACAAATGCATATACTGCATGGCGAGAAATTTGGGGCCAGGCATGGTGGTTCTAACCTATAATTCCAGCCCTTTGGGAGACGGAGGTGAGTGGATCACCTGAGTTCAGGAATTTATGACCAGCCTGGCCAATATGGCAAAACCTTGTCTCTACTAAAAAATATAAACAATTCAAACATTAGCCAGGCATGGTAGTGCATACCTGTAGTCCCAGCTACTTGGGAAGCTGAGGCAGGATAATTGCTTGAACTTGGGAGGTGGAGGTTGCAGTGAGCTGAGATCATACATTGCACTCCAGCCTGGGTGACAGTGTGAGACTCTGCCTCAAAAAAAAAAAAAAAAAAAAGAATAAGTTTGGAACATGAAAGATTGAAAGACTAGAGCTCAAGGAGCAAAGGCAGAGTGGAGTCAGATGATACTGGCAGTAGGCACATATGGGGCCATACAGGGAGGGCCTTGTAATAGGTAAGTGGTTTGCTCTTTATCCAAAATAAATCTTTATACGGAGTTTTGTGCTGAGGGGTATATGAGCTAGATTTGCATTTGAAAAAAGAATAATTGCTCTGACTGCTATAGGCAGAGTAGATTAAATAGAAGCTCAATAGATATGGGAAGATGGCTTACTGATTCATGGCAGCAGCTCGTAACAGTACTGTGGATTAGGATAGTGGAAATGAAAGGCAAGATAGGTGAATATGAAAGCCATGGATATCCTCTTATGGATAAGAATAAGCTTGTCTGAACTGCTAATCATGTGGTTCTGAGGAGAGTGGAATGTATGGTGTTATGGTCTGAATGTTTGTGTCTTCCAAAATTCACAGGCTAAAATCCTAACCCCTGAAGTGATGTGATTAAGAAGTAGGACATTTGGGAGGTGATTAAGCCATGGCTGCAGAGCCCTCATAATTGGAATTAGTGCCCTTGTAAAAGAGACGTCAGAGAGCTAGCTCCTTCCACCCTGTAAGGACACAGCAGTGAAGCCTTGGATATGAAGCAGAAAGTTGGCCCTTGCCAAACACTGAATCTGCTGGTACCTTGAGCTTGGGGTATCAGCCTCTATAACTATAAAGAAATACTTTTTTTGTGGTTTATTGGGCACCTAGTTTGTGAGTTTTGTTATAGGATCCTGAACAGACTAAGACACATGGTATTAGGAACAGCTTCTAGGTTTTTGGCTTATGTGTGATTGATAGGTGGTACAATTTCCCAAAATTGAAGTCTCTGGAACAGAGCTAATACGTGGGGAGGAGCATTCACTTTTAAATGTTAAGTTTGAAATGTTTTTGAGAGTTAATGTCAAGAGTAAAATTGACTTTGCTGGTTTGACTTTAAAGGATAAGTCAGACATGTAAACTGTATCACAAACCACCAGAGGATATAGATGTCATAGATATAGATGAAATTGCCTAGGGAAATAACACAAAGTGATAAGGGAACTGGGTCTAGGACTGAGCCTCGAGGAAGAAACCCAACATGTAAAGTACCCAGGTAGAGAAGTATGAGGCTCTGCAGAGAGGCAAAACAAATAGCCAAACATTCAGGTAAGTTTGAATTTTTTCATACCCAGAAGAAAAAAAGTTAATCTAATTTTTCTGTGTGCTTATCTATCTACCTAAAAAAATACTTATATTGTGGTTATAATGTTCCAGATATTCTTCTAAGTTCCCTGCAAATTGTACTCCCTTAATTTTGAAAAAGCTTCCTCCCTATTTCCCACTTCTGTCTTTACTTCTGTATACACCAGATTTTAGTCACCAAGGTATAGATGTTGGCGACATAACAGTGGTTGTATTAACTAAGATACACAAACTCGTATAAAAGTAACAGTCAAGTCTCTGTGTCTTGCCATAGTAAGTTTATATCTCACCAAACCATCCAATAAAACTAGGTCACAAGGTTGGCACTGAAGAGTCACTCAAGGATGCAGGCTTCTTGCATCGTGTGGATCTTGTGTAGTTTGCCTTAATGGAGTCCTCTTCACTCAGCTAGTGGGTAAAGAATGGGCAAGCTGAATCACACAGTAGGTCTTAATGGGATTTGCTTGGGAGTAACCTATGTTGTTTCTGCCCATTTTCCACTGAAAAAAGCTCAACAACATGACCATCTGAGAGCAAGAGAGGCTGGGGAAAGGGTTCGCTCCAGATGTCCAGGAAGCAAAGCTAACGAATTGTGATGACCACAAAGCATCATTTTTTGCCACAGAAATCTAGCCAGAGTTAAAGAAACTTTATTTAACTTTGACTCTGGCTAGATTTCTGTGGCAAAAAAATCTAGTATGAAAGTATGCATATTCGGTTTTCAAAAGTTTTCTTTCTTAAAGCATGCAGTCTTGTTATTAAAGAATCTATCACATAAGGCGATGTATCCAGCATATTCCATTGTTTAGAGAAAATAGGAAACATAGTCATCTCATTATTCTAGGATTTTCTTTGCTCTGGGATCTCAAATCATACCCTAGATGTCTCTTCTGAAATTGGCTCAGGTTTCTAAGAAAATAGGTAGAAGGGAATAAATTTAAGCATGGGAGTCAATTTATTTGAGAGTCTGCATGGTCTCCCCATCAGGCCTTGGGAGCCATCTACTAAGCAGCAGGAGATGGAGATTAATTCCACTGCAGCTTTGACATTTTCCAAGCCAGTAGTCCATTCTTCCTGCCTAGCACTAGGGCTCTCAAATTATGCAAATCTAAGTACTACAAGTGAGCTGTTTCTCTACTGCTGACAGCTTATCTCATATGCACAGTTGTGGAGAGCTGCACCTCACAGTCTTCCATTAAACAGGTGTGATTGCATTCTGGCTTATTTGCTGTTCAAGATTTTACCCAGATATACCCACACCAGGCAAAAGCAGTACATATTATCTTCCCTAATTTAAAGGACAAAGCGTTGATTTTTTTCTATGCCCATGGCCCTTGACAAATAAGGCAGTTTGGTCAACTATCATGTGGCAACCACTCAAGTAAAGGTGTCCCATTAGCTTGGGCGTCCCTCTTTCTCCTGAGTTATTTTCATTCAAATAGCTTCACTTTGATAAACGTAAACACATTTTGTTTGAAGAGAGAGAAAATGTATGGCAACTCTTTTTTTGAAAACTTTAAAAATGTATTGAACAATAAAATTCTCTTTTTATATGATGTTTCTGATTAGATTTAGCTGAACTAGTTGGAGGTGGGAAATTGGGCCAGCAGGTTACCATCTGTGGCACAGTGTTGAAATCTTCACAGGTAAATGCCTTAATATTGATCTTTTATAGGGGTTTAAGAACTGTCAGGAAGATCTATTGACTTATGTGGCTACAGCTGAAGGTTGCAGATACTGTTTTCCAGATTGTATTTCTCTACACAAGGTTTTACAAAAATATAGTTGGGCTTGTTTTGAAAGATACATTAGGAGAGAGAAAATGTATTTTCCAAGATTTGATACACAGAAACACCAGCTTCAATTTATGACTTCATTCTGAATTGTATATAGGTTATTTAGACTGGTTAAGAAAAGCAAATGTAAGTGGAGGCTAGAAAGATAAACCTAAGGGTGTAAAATAACAATGACTCAAAGTATCTAAGACATTTTTATCTAGGTAGGCGCAGAAGTCTAAGCACCCTTCATTTTCCTGTATGAGAAGTGAGGAAGTGCCTCTATAAACCCCAAACCTGACCCCCTTATATTGGCAACATATCTGATATGTAAATATGCTGATATTCCCCTATGTGTATTTGAGGAATATTTTATGAACTGAGAATTCATGAGACCATTTCAAGTACAATGGGAAACTTGGACATTTCTGGAGCATGTCCAGCTGAGATTTGTGGCAGCCTAGAGCTCAGGGATCTATACTAAGTGTATTAGTCTGTTTTCGTTTCTGTAAAGGAATATCTCAGCTTGGGTAATGTATAAGAAAAGAGGTTTATGGTCTCATGGTTCTGCAAGCTGTACAGGAAGCATAGCGCCATCATCTGCTCCACTGCTAGTGAAGCCTCGGGGAGATTTTACTTCTGGCGGAAGATGAAGAAGGAGCAGTCACGTCACATGGCAAGAGAAGGAGCAAGAGAGAAAGAGGGGAAGTGTAACACTCTTTTAAACAACCAGATCTTGTGTGAACACAGAGTGAGAACTCACTCATTACCACAAGGCAGGCATCATGCTATTCATGAGGGATGCACCCTCATGACCCAAACACCTCCCACCCAGCCCCAACTCCAACATTGGGGATTACATTTCAACATGAGATTTGGAAGAGAAAGACATCCAAACCATGATACTAAGATTGATTCCTTTGAGCTAAGGGGGCTAGTGATGTTCTACCAGTCTACAGAAGAGATGTCAAGGTCACTGCCTACCAGCCAATGTTCGGAGAGCATCCTGTACCCAGGAGATTCAGAGATGAAAAGTAAAAATGTAAGCATTTTATTTCTTCCTATAAGAAAGGTAGTTCATTCTTCCATGATATATTTTATCTGTCCTCATAAAACTTGCCTCCTAGTTACGTCACTGTTTGCTCATAAAAAATTGACAAATGTAGATGTGTTAAGTGTTTATATAAAAATTAAATACTTACATATTGGCCAACAGGAGAAAGATGCTTTAAAATTAGGTAAAATATCCTTGAATGATAGTTTTAGTTTTCTGTTTTCTTAATGATAATGAAGAGAATATCTTTATACTGAGTTTTCAATTTTTATAAATATGCAAAAATGTAGTGCCTGTGGCAATTGAACCCTTTGGGATTTTTAAATGACTACTGCCATTATTTAGATACTGTAACATTTTAGGAGTTAAGTAAAACTTTCACTGCTAGAAAAATCCCTGGTTTTAGTTCTTGCCTTTCTAGTAGTGCTGATCAATATATATTTATGTAAGTATTAAGTGAATGATAGAAAAAAAATTACAAATAGAAGTTTTAAGAATGCTATCATGTAAAAGAAAAAATTACCCATCTTCCTCTTTATACAAACTAACTTGTTAATCTGATAGCAAGTTAAGAAGTCATAGCATTTGTGAACTAAATTAAAACAAATTCATTTTAACTCTTTACATAAGAACAAGCAAGATTCAGATTAGTTTTACTACTTGCTCTGAGAGTATTGGTTAATTTATGACATAGCCAAGAGTAGCTAGAACTCTAATCCTTTGGTTGAATTCTCTTTCTACCATACGTAACCTCAGCAAGGGTGAATCTTGTTGGGTGTGACAGATGCACTGTAAGCATCTCACAAATATTAACACTTTGAATTCTCTAAGCAGCTCTTGATTAGATGTATATAGTTGTACCAAGCATAGATTCATGTTACATATTTTAACATGGATTTAAGTAGTGAAGTGATCTCATCAGATTTATACCTTAGAAAATTTGTTCCAAGATTTTAAAGGATTTATTGGTTTGAAGGTAAGTGAAATTAGAGAAGAAAGCCTATTTAGATGACCTCAGAAGAATAGACCACATAGGAGAAGATGAAGGCATCAACCAAGGCTGCTGTGAGGGCTGAAGAAGGGGTTGATGTGGATAGAACTGATGTACTGAACTGATGATTTATGGGACACATGAGACAAGGAAGCCAGCAATGCTCTACCCCTGTAATCACATAGTCCAAACTTTTCTATCCTCCTTATAACTCTTTTACCCTGTTAGTTCCACTGCATTTCATTTTTGGCCCTGTTTAGACCTCCCATCTTTTAATGCTTACTTGGCTTCACACATTCGGTCTATCCAGCCTAGATACCACTGTCCATCACTTAATAGTGCTTGATGATATTCTCAACTCCACTATTCTGTTTTGGTTTTACCTGGAAAAACCTTCCTGAGTCAACCAAGTTGTCTTCCTTCTTACTTAACCCTGTGCTGCTGGGGAATCCTATGGAAAATAATGAAACCATGCAAAGTGAGGATGATACAAATGTGTGTATTCCATCCTCTTTTCCCTCTCCTTCATGTCAGAACACAAAATGAGCCCTTCTTCACCAAAGCAATTTACCCACCTCACCAAGGACCTTGCCTTATTATCACTACTTTTCCTTGTCAATATTTTTCTTCTTTTTGAAAAATAATTTCAACCTTTATTTTAGATGCAGAGGGTACATGTGCAGGTTTTTTACATGGAAACATTTTGTGACATTGAGATTCAGGATATGGATCCCATTACCCAGGCAGTGAACAGAACTTCCAATAGGTAGTTTATCAACCCACACCCCCTCCCATCCTGGCTTCTCTAGTAGTCCACAGTGTCTATTATTCCCATCATTATGTCTATGAGTACCAATGTTTAGCTCCCACTTATAAGTGAGAACATGTGGTATTTGGTTTTCTGTTCCTGCATTAATTTGCTTAGGATTCTGGTCTCCAACTGCATCCATATTGCTGCAAAGGACATGATTTCATCCTTTTTATGGCTGCATTGTAGTCTACATTGTATAGGTACTACATTTTCTTTATATAATCCATTGTTGATGGACACCTAGGTTGATTCCATGTCTTTGCTATTGTGAATAGTGCTGCAATGAATGTATAAGTGCATATGTCTTTTTAGTAGAATATTTTCTTTTGGGTATATACCTAGTAATGGGATTGCTGAGTTGAATGATAGCTCCATTTTAAGTTGTTTGTGAAGTCTCCAAACTGCTTTCTACAGTGGCTGAACTAAGTTAGATTCCCACCATCAGTGTATAAGCGTTCCCTTTTCTCCACAACTTTGCCAGCATCTGTGATTATTTGACTTTTTGGTAATAGCCACTCTGACTGGAGAAAAATGGTATCTTGCTATGGTTTTGATTTGCATTTCTCTGATAACTTGTGATGATGAGCGTTTTTTCATGTGTTTGTTGCCCTCTTGTATGTCTTCATTTGAGAAGTGTCTGTTCATGTCCTTTGCCCATTTTTTAATGTGGTTATTTGTTTTTTTGCTTGATGATTTAAGTTCTTTACAGATTCTGGATATTAGATCTTTGCTGGATGCATAGTATGTGAATATTTCTCCCATTCTGAAAGTTGTCTGTTTACTCTGTTGATAGTTTCTTTTGCTGCACAAAAGGCTGTTTAGTTTAATTAAGTCCCACTTATTAATTTTTGTTTTTGTTGCAATTGCTTTTGGGAACTTAGCCAAAAGCAGTTATTTGCCAAGACTAATGTTAAAAAGGTATTGGGTACATTTTCTTCTAGAATTTTTATATTTTGAGGTCTTACATGAAAATCTTTAATCCATCTTGAGTTAATTTTTGTTAGGTCATGTAAGGTAGGGTGCCAGTTTCTATCTTCTGCATATGGCTAGGCAGTTTTCCCAGTACCATTTTTTGAATAGGGAATCCTTTTCTCATGGCTTGTTTTGGTCAGCTTTTTCAAAGACCAGATGGTCGTAGGCATGCAACTATATTTCTCTGCTGTCTGTTCTGTTCTATTGGTCTATGTGTCTGCTTTTGTACCACTACCATGCTATTTTGGTTACTGTAGCCTTATAGTATAGTTTGAAGTCAGGTAGCATGATGTGCCTGGCTTTGTTCTTTTGCCTAGGATTGCTTTGGCTATTTAGGCTCTGGAATTTTTTGACATGATTCAATCTTCAATCCAATATTTCAGTTATGTATTTCCCTTCAGGTATTACCCTGTCTCTATCTTCTCCTTCCTAGCCAAGCTGTTGAATCATCATGCTTATTAAGTGTCCCTCAGGGTTAGTTCCTAGGAACTTTCTCTTCACAGCCTGTTTCACTTTTCTGGGCAATGTTCTCCATGTAGCATCTTAGGTGGATTGAGAATCTTACATCTCCATGTCCCATTATATAACCATAATGGAATGATTACATTGGTTCAGATTTCAATTTGTGGATGGGGATCATGTTTTAGCCAGGTTTATGTCTACCTTCTAGTTCCTAGCTCAAAGTAGGCACTTCATATGTTTCCTGAACCACTTGAGCAAAATAAATAAATAAATTTCAGTGTTAAACTCAAATAGTAGTATTTATTTGTAATTTGATTGGTAACAAATGTGATTTACGCACGTTTTCTAGAAAACTCTTAGGCAAGGCAAGACAAAGTTATATTTCCATCTTTCATGCTTTTTTTGCAGTATAATCAACAATAGAAATTGTGTATATTCAAGCTGCACTTCTTGATGGTGTGATATATGTGTATATTGTGAAATGATCACCACACTCAAGTGAGTTAACATATCCATCACCTCTATAATTGCTTTTTTGGTCATAAGAACATTTAAGATCTAACTTCCTAGCAAATTTCAAGTAGACAGTACATTATTGTTAACTATAGTCACTGTGCTGTCCAATAGATCACTACAAAGTTATATTCTTGGTCTTATTTATGTAAGCTTCAACTTACCCTTTTCTGTAAGGATCTCATATTTACCTGGCTAAAAAAGGTGCCATTTTCACTCAGAATTATGTGAGTAAAATCTGGTCTCTACCTTTAATTTCATAATAGACTTAATTCTTACATAGCTTTATTTACTACCTTTCTTGTTATAGTCATTTTATCATTCAAGCTGGTACATACAGTCCATCAGGTCTCTAACAAGAAAACAATGACACAAAAAATGGAAATCTATACTATGAACAGGCCTTATATCAAACCTTTCTGATTAATTCTCCCTTTAGTCTCAACTTCTAACTCATCCTGACTGAATCAATCAAAAAGCTATTACTTTCATATTTGGAAGTGTTGCTTTCAAAATCAATAAAAACTCAGCTCATTCTTAATATGCAATATATTACAAAAATGAAAATTCCCATTTATTTGAGGTGTAAAAGTAGAGTAGTTGGAAAACTCTTGTAAAAAATATATATTACATATATACTATTTTTTATGACTCTCAAGATTTTCATCATTATTAATGTTTTGTGTGTGTGTGTGTGTGTGTGTGTGTGTGTTAGATATATAATTTAAAAGAAAACAATAAGTTGATGACTTATGGCAAATTGTTGCTCAAGTTATCCATCTGAAACAGGTACTGAGTGAATCGGCATATTTTATAATCTCTTAATTACAATAGATAATTATACATTAAAAATACATTAACCATCCAAATACATCTTTAGGAAAATTATATTTAAGCTCTTCATGGAGACATTAAAAACACAAAGCTGCATAAATGATACATAATTATGTCATTCATTAGTAAGGAATAAATAGCTCTGTTTTCTATTTGAGAATTATTAATTGGATTGTACATCTGTATGCAGGAACATCTGTTTTCTGACATGCTTTAATCACCATTTGTCTGTACTTGTATCATAATTATGCTTGTTTGTAATATTGAACTGGGAACAATGATGAAAATAAACTTATGAATAAGATTCTTTTATGCTTTTTTATTCCATTTGAAAATATGTAATTCTGGTGTGACATAAGTAGATATAAAACAAACTATTTGAATAACGAAATGCCTCATCAGATTATGTCAACAAAGTAACATACACTACATTATGTAGTGTATGTTATTATTTTGGCATTTTTAAGGAAAGTTATTGGTTCAATGAAGTCTTTTTACTGACCATCCATGAATTTTCTGTATTCTTCATTTCAGTTTTATCACATGGTTATGGAAGAGACTTTTTAGATCATCAGAAGTTGACAGTTTTAAGTGTAGTGTATGTGGTTAATATAAGATGGAACTGAGTTTGGTGTATGGGTGATAGATGAATTTATACTGAATGATGGATAACTGCTGTTCTTTAAATGACACTTCATCAATCAACTATTTTTGATATGGTTGATCATAAAATGTTGCTGACTCAATTTTTGTGGATTAACTGAGGTGAAAGTGACAGCTAGTAGAAGTTTCACTAATACAAATTTTCCCCTCTTAGGAGTAGGATGGATTATACTATTTGTCGAAATGCCTTTTCATGTCACTTCTTAACTGTCAGCTTTCTTGTCCCGTGAACTGTATCTTTTCTGTATTTTCTAAAATACAGACTTATACTGTTAAATGATTTTTTTCATGTCATGGAAGATTTATGCCTCTAAATCTGCATTTCTTCCTACAAATTACAAGTTCAAAATGACTTTTTTTTTTTTTTTTAAGAAAAAGAGATAGATTTCTGTTATTCTATGGCAGGATAAGCTCCCTATAGCCTATCATTCATGTTGATTACAACTAAAAATATGAAAACTACAATAACTAACTGAGGAATCTGAAAATTAAATAAAATTAGAATTAAGAGTGGTAGGTAAAATTTGGAGAAACACCCTGAACTGGTGTGAACTCTCTTTGTTGTATTTCTTTCAGTCAAAATACAGAAAAAACAAACAAACAAACAAAAAAAAAAAAAACGCCACCAATAAGAAAACACTCAAGGAAAATGGATATTGTGATAGAAACAGCAGAAATGTGAAGAAACAGAACCAGAAGTTTAGAATTATTAGAGAAAATCATTTAAGAAAGAATAATTGTAAAGTATCTAAACAGAATTTTAAAAAGGAATTTAAAAAATAAGCAAGGAGAAGACAGAATAAAAATCTGATAATTCATTTGATAGCCTGGTTGGTATTTGTTGACCCTTTTATTTAAAAAATTGGATCTATTTGATTTTGGTGTATTTCTTGTATATATCATAAAATTTAGTATTATTTTCTAGTATTTTTAAATAGTTTTATATTATTAAATGATAATTTATCTTTATTGATGAGAAAAATGCAGTTTTCTAGTTGTTGTTTTTGTAATTTTTGCCGGCATTTATATTTCTCCCCACTTGGATAATACCTAATGGTTTCCGGTAATGAGTGGCAATGAAATTAGACTCTATGCTATTTTTCCTTTCTCAGTTTCTCCTGAACTATTTGATTTTTGTGGCAGGATATTTCATAATATTTGCCTTTGTGCCATTTAATGTGTTCATACTATTATGGGCAAATTTTGAGATCTAAAATTAACCCATTACTCTCAGCTATTATAGATGAGGCAATCGGGGAGCTAACTCCTACTTTCTCTTTTGTTTTACCCTCTCCTCCTAGTTGTTACCGTTGAATCATTTGTACATTATCAGAAACATCAGTACAATGTCTTTTTACATTTTCTATACCATATATCCCTTGAATCTATATAGGAAGTATTTAATGCTCACCTGTTGCCTTACTGGTAGTATTTCCCCTACTCAGAGCTAGGTTGACTGAACTTTGTCCTGTGGTAAATCTCTTAAAAAGAGCTTTCTGTAAACAGTGTTCCCTGAAATTATGGGTGCTTATAACTGTACATTTTATAGCTGATAAATATCTTGCAAGGATAAGGATAACCGTTGGCTTCTCCTTTCTTTTCTTGGTCAATATTTCCCCCCATCTTTTGGTGTTAACTTTTGCTGTGGAAAACTCTGAGGCCAAAATGATTTTCTTTTTCTCTAAGTTAGCTGACTGTTTTTGCTTAAGTCTCCAAATAATACTTTATTAATCTTTAAAGTCCTAGTCTCACACAGAGACATATCTTGGAGTTGAACTTTCTAATAACACACATAAGCATAAAATACATAGTAATATAAATATATGTGCTTATGATGATCTATCTTGGCTTAATAGAGGCAATAACTTTTTCTAATTCTATCCTGTGTTTTGCTGTTTTTGGATTTTTTGACAGGAGAGGGGATTTATTACGTTTTCTCTTCTCTCCTACACGCTTTACAATGCTTACATTATTTGGGGTTCAGTCTCCCTTGTTCTCTTTTTGATTTAGGTTTTTTCCTACAGTGATTTTGTCTTTAAATCCTATTTATTTCATGGATTCTGCCAGTTCCTGTTTCACTTTCTGGCTCTTTCCCATGGTCTTGTATTTTGCTTCATGATCTCTTTGTGTTTTATTACGCTCTTAAAATTTATGTTGGAATGTATAAATGTTTATTCCTTTTTTCGTCTGTTTTGCAGCAACATGTTTCTGGTGATTAAGAGAGTTGATATGTTCCTTTTTATCTTTGTTCTTATAGTATTTTTACGTGAATGCTGAGCAAATTCCTTTAGGATTTCTACTATGTGAAAGTGGAGTTTCCTTGACTGGCTAATAGCAGGAATTTCCTATAGGATGAAGGAAAGAGGTTGTAGAATGTGCCCAAGCCTGGTAGCTCAGGGGCCTTCTCATTATTTGCTACTGTGACAGACTGTTGCCTCTTTTTGGGGACATTATGGAGCTACTGCTGTTCTGCTTGATAGTGCCCAAAATGGCTTGGGACAATTTCCATCTCAAGCCTTATGCTCTCCCTGTTTGCCACCAACCTGCCTTCAGGTGATATAACTCTTGCATTGCAAAGTGACACACACACTTTAAAAGTTATATTTTCTAGTTATTTTCCAGGGGTTTTCGCCTCTGAGCCCCAGTGAGCATTTTTTAGAGTATTCTTTCTCCTCCTCCCTGAAGATTCCTGTCTTGTTGGTACATAACTCTGGTCCAGCATTTCTGACTCTGGGAGGGGCCTTCTACTTCCGGGTTCATGTATTTGCTACTGAGTCTCTAATGATCTAACCCCACCAGGATTCCTACCCTCTGTTTTTTATGCTGCTGAAGCCTGCTTTGCCAACTCAGTTTAGTACTGTTCGTGACAGCCTGTTATATAATTTGGAATTTGGGGTCTTTCTTTGTCTCATGGTTTCTCTGAAAATAAAGCTTACTGTGTTGTGGGGTTGTTTTTTCCTTCTGTTTTCTGGGAGAAGTAAGATGATTCAGAACTAAGTGCTGCCATGGAAATGTATGAATTTTTGCATGTGTTTAAATTATAGAAAGGCAATATTTAAATTTACCATTACTCCATATGCTTCTCCATCTACCTCTTTTCAGAAAATTTAGTTTGCTATCCATTTTAGTTTTTACTCTTTAACATAATTATATATAAAACACAATTTCCAAAGAATGATAAGAATAATCTAGACTCTTTTTGAAGGGAAGTAGTGAGGCCCAACATCTACAGAAGCTTTCTTTTTTGGTAATCAATTCTGTATTTTCTCTAATGTAAATTTACCTACATAGGTGCAAATTATCCCTAACACCTCGGATTACATGTTACATTACAGCCCTAGTAAATCTACTGAACCAACAGCAGATGTCACTGTTGGATGAAATGAGCTATTCTGCTCAAACTGCCTTCTCTCATCTGAAAGTGCCTTTCGGGGTCCAAATCCTGGCGTTTATAGATAAAGAGAAAAAAATTAAATTAAACTCAGTACCTTGAGTCAGTTTCATAGCTTGGCCTGGTACCTTAGGACATGAGTTATAAGCCAGCTTTGCAATTAACTAAACTTTTCGTTTGAAATTAAAGCACTTATTTTTTCAGAGTTTATTCTGCCTAGTGGAAAATGACCTGAGATATTTGAATTTTGAATTCTTGTGTCTTACTTTGTGCTATTGTTTCCAGTTTTTCAACACATACCTGGAGGTCTAACTCCAGCAGCATTCCATCTGTTCACGCAGTGCTTCTAGGGCACAGGTGACATTGGTAACCATTGCACACAGAAGAACCCTTTAGCATTGAAACGTAGAATTGAGCAAGGTCAGACTATTTTTGGTGTATTCATCTCCAAAAATTCACCGTCTAATATATTTTACTACACAATGTTAAATTTTCAGGTACCCATTTTCAAATACTTGTAATTTTCAGATAGCAATCATGTTTTGCAAAAAAAAAAAAAAAAAAAAAGAATGAAAGAAAATGACAGCATTTCCTAAATGGTTTACTAGGTTTAGAATCTCACTACCTCTATTCTCCTGCTGGCCCCTCCTGCTAACTTTTGAGTAATGTCTTACTTTCTGGGTCAGGAATTCTTCTGTGTTACCACTTATGTACAACCAGTATATTGTTACTAATTAATTAAGTTTAATTTTGGTCTCCAATTTTCAACTTCATAATTTATTCCTGCTCAACTATTCTTAATTTTGTTTCACCACCCCTTTGTAGGAGAAACACCAATCAAAGAAGCATGATATTTTAATCTTAATTTCATCAGCCGGTAATTAAAAAGCTCATATAATTCTTGCTGCTAAAGCTAGAGCAGTTGAGAGCATGACTGAGGAAAAAGTGGCGTATAAGGCACATTCAGTCTTTTGGAGCATTAAAGTTAAAATGATTTAATAGATTTATGTCACTATTTATTTTGCTCCCAATTCTACAATTACATTTTGCTAGTTGGGAGTGTGATGGGGAGGAGTGGAGTTCCCCATCCCCCGACCCCCGAAACAACAGCCCTGAGCACAGTGCTTGGCTGATAAGAGGCATTTAATGGTTGCTGAGTTAATAAAAGAATGATTAAGTAGAGATAAGATACTTAAAATGTTTATTCATGACATCACTGATTTTAGTCTAATAATGTACAAGCAAAAGTGAAAATTGAAAAAGAAATTGATATTAATTGAGAGCGAGCATAGATATTAATTCATTCATTAAATTAATATTCGTTGAATGCATACTGCTTTCTTTCTAGGCACTGTTTTGGGCTGGGGATACATCAATGAATATCTCTCTTGTGGAACTTATAGTCTTATCTGGGAGAGAATTTAGTGAATGTTTTTGTCATTTAGAGCCTTTTTGTTTTTGAGATGGAGTCTCGCTCTGTCACCCAGGCTGGAGTGCAGTGGCGTGATCTCAACTCACTGCAACCTCCACCTCCCAAGTTCAAACGATTCTTCTGCCTCAACCTCCCAAGTAGCTGGGACTACAGGCACATGCCACCATGCCCAGCGAATTTTTGTATTTTTAGTAGAGATGAGGTTTCACCATGTGGGCCAGGATGGTCTCCATCTCTTGACCTCATGATCTACCGACCTCAGCCTCCCAAAGTGCTGGGATTACAGGTGTGAGCCACTGTGCTCTGCTGTGCTTTTTTTTTTTTAAACAGAAAAATCAGCTAAGTTATTTGTTAAAGATAGGTCACTTTTTAAATAATGTGTTCATAAAATATGTGTTGAGGACAAAACAAGTGCAATTTTAATAATACAACCATTTATTCAACTTTATAATTTCTTTCTGATGGTTAGATGTTGGCGCATGTGATAAGTACTTTACTTAAATCCATTTTGTAACAAACTGGGTTATATTGGATTTCTAGCATGTGTTAAATACAAGGCATACTGTAATGCTGCAGAGTCAAAGTAAATTACCCATGCAATGAATGGCACAAATGCAATTTTAGTATTCTTTGTTAGTGTACATGTCAGTTACGTTTTTGTTTTTTCTTTTGTGCAGTTATTACCATCAAGAGAGACATATGGTATGTCAATGGTACAGCTTACTAAGGTGTCTGAGAAGGAAATATTAAGAAAGTGCACCAGATGGTACTTAGCTCCATAAGAGCACAAATGATTACCAGGTAGTTTTTCCTGTCTTCTCTCCTTGATACTCATACATAACTCATAGGACATATGGAAGCAACCTTCTAAGTACCAATTCTTTATTTTTGAAATGTTCTTTGTGTGTTGCTGTCCATTTTTTCATGTTAACTGACTGCTCCTATTACCTTCAGTGGTAACAACCCGTTTAATATAGAAACGAAGGACACTCATCTGCATGTGTTTTCAGAATTCAAACGAAAAAATAAAAAGAGGCTGACGTCACTTCCCAGTTTAACCTAGGGCTTTCATTTATGTGTGTACACTCAATCAAACTATGAATATTAAACACAGTTTTACCACTACAATAAAGGTAGTTAATTCATAACGCTATAAAAAGCAGTGAAAGATTAAAAAAGGAAAGCAACAATTCTAAATTATAAAATCTATTTCAAAAAGCTACATACAGCAAAGCTCAATAAATAAATTGTGAAAAAAAGGAAAATGATATCGGATAAGTTTTATGGTTTAGGAGATACCGTCCTATAAGCCAAAAACCTAAAAAGATGGTAAAGATGTAGCTTGCTATAGTATGTGGTAGGAGATATTAACATGGATAAAATCAGTAACACTCCCATTATGTGATGGTCTACAGCCAAAGAATAATAGAATGCAAGGGAAATGCTTAGTATAGCCATTTAATCTACTAAATTAGGTTTGTGTAAATGGAAAAGCCAAATGCCTTAAGTCTTACTGCAGGTACAAAAGCAAAAAATTAGAGGTCAACCTAAGGATATTTTTAATATAAAATTAAAGCATTATTTTTTTCATATGATAGAAAGGAAAAAATTATTGTATTATTCTACTATAAATGTGTATTCTTTACTAAATTTTCATGTGGTGGTCAGCCCTTCACTTTGTCTTCAGCTAACAGGAACTTCTTGGGTTCACTCTTTGGAGAATTTGATATGGAAAATGGACTGAACTAGGAGAAGAGCCTTTGTTTAGACCACATGCTGAGGTCTAGTGGCTCCAATGAAAAATATATAAATGCCTAATCTCTAAGCTTTGGACAGAACAGCCTATCTAGAGCAAAATTTAAAACTTGGTCATGGCAGGTACAGAGTTGAGCCCCATTAATTTTGCTGACATTGAGGTCAGCAGATTCTATAAATTTTCACTATACCTCTAGTATGATCTGTCACCACACGGATTCACACTCTAACCTTATTTCTCCTCACACCAGTAACAGAATTTTTCCCTGATTACTAAAACTGCCAAGGTTTTTTTCATGAATTAATATCTTTAGCATTCTTTTTCTTCAGCCTGGAAAGAAATACTCTGCCCCCTGGCTAATGCACTTTCCCATTTTGGTTTCTATACCAAATGAGCTACCTTCAATAAGCATCCCACAAATCCACAGGGAGCTTTTTTGTTAATCTACCTTCTGTGCTGTCTAAGCCCTTGGCTCAGAATGAAAGATCTGTCTGAATCTCAGATCTACAAATTACTCCTTCTGTGATCTTGGACATATTTCTAATATTTTTGAGCCTCAGTTTTCTCTTTTTTAAAATTAGAATAAAAATGCCAAACTTCCAGGATTTTGTGAGAATAAAATGAGATGATGTTTCTAAGAGACTCAGCATAGTATCGGTACCTACCATGTGATAGGTACTCTGTGTTTTCTACTGTTGATGCTAGTGAATGTTTTTAGTATTTGCTCCACATGCCAAGAGGTCTTCTAAGTAAACTCTACATGTAATAACTCATTTAATGGTTACTATTATTATTCCTATTGTAAGAAATGGACATTGGGGCACAAAGAGGTTTGAAACTTGCTCAAGATCACATATCAGTAAATAACAGAGATAGAACTTGAACCCAGGGACTATGGCTACAGAGTCCTCATTCCCTCAGCTGCCCACCACACTTAATACTATTTTTACTGCTGTTACTACTCTTCCAACAGATAAAAGTGCACACACGCTGTTTTAGTGTGCGTACTTATCACGTGTTTTATATTTTTAAAATTTATGTCTATCACCCTACAACTAGTGTAAGAACTCCTTAAGAGTGATTGAGTTATCTGCTTTGCCCATTTAGCCTGCCTGGCCCATACGAAAAGCTTATTAAATATTTACTGAAGAATGAATTTAAAAAGTTCAATAAAGATTGAAAAGTTTTCACATGTTCTCACTCATAGGCGGGTGTTGAACAATGAGAACACGTGGACACAGGGAGGGGAGCACTACACACTGGGGTCAGTTGGGGGGAAATAGGGGAGGGACGGTGGGGGGTGGGGAGCTGGGGAGAGATAGCAAGGGGAGAAATGCCAGATGTAGGTGATGGGGAGGAAGGCAGCAAATCACACTGCCATGTGTGTTCCTATACAACAATTTTGCATGTTCTTCACATGTACCCAAAAACCTAAAATGCAATAAAATAAATAAATGGGGAAAAAAAAAAGAAAAAAAAAAGATTGAAAAGTTTTAGTAATTAGAAATGACCTAAAAGATCATTTTATACAACCCTGTATTGATCTTTGCTGTCTATCAGAGATGTTACAAATATGCCATGGATATATAACATTCAAGAATTACTAAAATTGACAAACCTTGTGAGTGTGTGTGTGTATATGTGTGTGTGTGTATATGTATGTGTGTATGTGAATATATATGTATTATGTATATACAGAAAGAGAGAAAGCAAGAACTGTTAACTCTCTTGATTGTGAATTCTAAATAGAAAATGCGAACAAGTCTTCAGTATTAAAGTACATTGATACTTTTAATTCCTTAGCTCAGTTAGTTTACTTAATTTCAGCATTGTGAAAGTTGTGTCAGAAGAGGCACACCTTCTGAATACCTAAATAGAATTTTAGTGACATTTTTAAAGCACTTGTTACAGAAAAGCAGAAGATGCTTTCAGATATTAGTTTTCTGCCTACTGGCCGCATTTTTACAAACATTAGGACTGTTTTCATATAGAGACCATATGGTTGAGTACAATCGAATAAAGGAATAAAATTAGAAGCGTATCTCCAAGGTAGAAGCAAGGAAAGTATCAAAATGAGTTGTAATGGTAGAAAAATAATTCCATTTTGGTCTAAAAAATATATGTTGCTCAATAAATTGAGCCATGTCTCATCAAATCAACATTTCATTTGTCTAATTAGAAGTCTGTACAACATATTTACTGCTTCCAACAAGAAAGTTTTCTACATAAAATTTTTCTCTTATGAAATTACAAGAACTTGAAAATGAGTGGGATAAAGCTGTTCTCCTTGAAGAAGAGAGACTCATTAAAAATGATGACTACATGAATTATTTGATTTGAATAATTTTAAGTATAATGTAGGCAATTAAGCAATTGAAAACAATAACAACTTTTGAATGTCTCTCATTTTGTATACGCTGTACTAGGTATTAGGAATACAGAAATCATTGTTGTTATAGAACCATTTTGTGTGATTTCTGTGGGTGTGTGTGCACGTGTGTGTGTGTGTATTTGTGCATGAATGTGCTCCAGGCACTGGAGTGGACACTTTAGATAGATTTCTTTTATTCTTCACAAGAAATATTCATTAGAGGCTAGCACCACTTCAAAGATTAAAAAGAAAAGCAAATGCAGGCTCCGTGATGTTAAGTAATGTACCTGTTTACCCTGTAATTAAACTTCAAACCCAGAGTGTGATCCTGAATCTGTCTGCTTCCAAAGCCTGTGCTTTGTATATCAAACCGAAAGTTACTCAGAACATAGCCCTGCTCTCACAAATACATATTGAGAGATAAATACAAATAGCAATGATAGAGTGGAATAAGCAGTATCTTTGCAGAGATCTGTAAATAAACCAGAAACCTTGAGTTACCAAAAAGAATCCCTGAGAATGAAGCAGTAAGGATCCACCTAATGAGAGTATGTGCTTGAGAATGGTAGGAATAGGTTTTATCAAATACAGAAGAGAATTTCTTTTCAGGTCTACGGGTTCATGAGCCAAGAAGAGGCCTATTATTTCAGACACATTCAAGAAAAAATACATAGTTTGATAATCCTTGAACAAAAAGATACTTTGGAGAAATATATGGAAATAGAGAGGATGGCCAAACCAAGACTGTGAATGCCACGATGGGTATGTTGGGCTCTGTCCTTTGGGAAATGGAGAAGTTTTGATGATGTATTCTATTTTGTATTTTCAAGTTCATTCTCTAAATATCAGAATTTAGAGGATAAATTAGATCAGTGGGATTTAAAGCAGATAATTAGACAATTATTGGCTTAATTCTAGAAAGAGATAATCTAGTGTCCTGGAAAGGACAATAAAAATGAGTATTAGAGACTTTTAAAAATAATATAATCTTGAAACTTTGCCACTAATTGCAAATCAGTTGAGGAAAATTAAATGCTCAGTTGAATCCAAGATTTATGGCTTCCGTAGCATTGTGTTTTTAACAGAGAGAGGAAACAAGCTAGCAAGCAAACCTGGGGTAAGGTCATTGCCTAATTTTGCAGATGTGTTGAATTTGATGTTTTTGAGCTGGACCTAATGAATATTTAGAAATTTGGGAATTTGGAGTTAGGAGTTATTTTTGAAAGTGCTTCTTGGTACTTCATATTATGTTCCGTACTTCAGAGGCTAGGTGCCTGAGAACTATATTTCCAAGAATTCCTTGCGAGGAGAGTTTAGAAATTTAAACTGGTTCTTGCTGTGGGTTGGACTCCATGTGACCCTCTGGGAATACAGCTGAAATTGTAGTAGCTACTGAGTATGTACAAACCAAACTTGGTTTGCTTTACAAAGTAAAATTGGTAAATCTCTTCTAAAATCAATCAGGGGAAAAACGATAGAAGGCACCAATTAACATTGTAAGGAATGAAAAAAGGGTAGATTGCTAATAATAGAATATAATTATAACATCAATCATATTACTAATTTCCAACCACATACTTTAGAAAATATTTTAAAGTATACCATTAAAATATCAGATAAATAGTAATTAATCTAACTGTAGATATGTAAGATGTATTACATGAGACTATATGACATTGAAAGGAATTAAATGAGATCTGAATAAATGCAGGAATAGATCATGTTCCTGGATTGGAAAACCCATTATTTTAATATTGTTTATTCACCAAAAATTAATCCAGAGATTCAGTAAAATTCCACTAAAATTTAATCTATGTGTGTTTATGTATTTAAATTAGCCAGCAGATTCTATATCAATTGGAGGAATGCAAATAGCCAAGAATAGTCAAATAAATTTTAAGAAGTGCAAAGTTAGAAGACATTATGCTTCTGCATAGTAATGCTTATTATAAAGCTGTATTAAATGTTATATTGTGGAAGATGGCTGACTAGATTAGCCGGATACACATTTCCTATACAACCAAGAAGCAAAATAGCAAGCAGATAATCACACTTTAAATAGATGATCTAAGAGAAAACGCTAGGATAAAACAGAGAAGTGACAGGAAATACTGAAAAGCAAGGAAGGAGAGGGAAGGAAGGCAGCCTGCTTAGCCACCTGGGATTTGTTGGGAGCCCACAGAGGTACTTCAATTTAGGGAAAGGGTAAGTGAGAGACCCCCCAGTGGCGCACATTTCCACTAAAGACTCCTGCAATCCTGGCCACTGGAAAGCCCCTCAACCCTGACTGGCCCTGAAACTGACACAGGGAGCTTCTTAGAGACTACCCAACAGCATTGCTCCAGGGAAGAATAGCATGTGCTGGGTTCCACACACTCCCTGAACTTAAGCTGCTGCAGCATGGTGCCATTTGAGAGCTCAGTCCCCAACAGTCTGTATCCGGTCCTGTGGCTATCACATCTCTACAACTCTGGAGCTGCATTGATATCACCTGCCTGCAACCGCTGCTGCAGCCGGTTACTACCAGCAGGGGCAGAGCAGGAGCAGTTAGCAGCAACCCCAGGAAGCTGCCCTGCACTTTGTCGTGCCCTCAGGACAGACTCTCCACCCACAGCCATCACAGCTGTTGGTTGTCACAGATGAATTTGAAGAGAAAATTCTTCAAATCCTCTTCTACTCCCGGCAGTAGAGACTCTATGCATTTGTAAGCACCCCGAGAACAGGCTATGCAGCTACTACTGTAACCTATGGCTGAAATACACACTCTCCAGCTGCCTGCCTACAGTACATCTGCTGCCACTGAAAGCCAATCCCCGTCCCTAGCCAATGCTGCTCCAACCAGAACATTTCACCAGGGCTTGGGAATCACCTCCCCCATGCCTACCGCAGCCAGTACCTGCATGCACCACTGGGGAGCCTGAAGACAGGCCCACCCAGCCCAGTTTTCTCCCACCCCCCAGTGCTCAAGCATGCCACCTGTGGCATGGAACTTGCCCAGCCTTGTGTACAACCATTGGCACATGAGTGCTTTTTCCAGGAGCAGGAGGTTGGGCCCACCCAACCTGCCATTATCACAACAGCTGGCACCCACCAGCATTGCATTACCCATGGGCCTGGCCACTGGCCTGCCCTGCCCATTGCAGCTACCATGAACACCAATAAGGAAAAACCAGTAAGATTTCAAATAAATAATCTAATAATACACCTTGAGGAGTTGGAAAATCAAGAACAAACAAAACCCCAAATTGCCAGAAGGAAAGAAATAACAAAGATCAGAGCAGAACCAAACAGAGTGGAGACAACACACACAGACACACACACACACACACACACACACAGACACACACACACACACACACACACACACACACAAGAATCAGTGAAACAGTTGGTTTTTTGAAAAAATAAATAGGTAACCCCCTCAGAAGATTAACCAATAAAAAAGAGACAAGACACAAATAAAATAAAAAATGAAATGGGAAACACTGCAACTGATACCACAGAAATACAAAAGATCATCAGAGATTATTATGAACAACTACTAATACACTGGAAAACCTAGAGGAAATTGATAAATAACTATACACATACAAACTATCAACATATACTAGAAATAAATAGAAAATCTGAACAGATCAATAATGGATTAGACTCAGCACTAAGGAGCCTTCTAACAAAGAAAAGTCCAGGACAGAATGGCTTCACTGCCAAATTCTACCAAACTATCAAAGAAGAGCTAACATCAATTCTCCTCAACTCTTCCAAAAATTTGAAGTGGAAGAAATTCTCCTTAACTAATTTTACAAGGCCAGCACTAGCCTGATACCAAAACCAGCTGAGGACACAACAAATAGGAAAACTACAGGCCAATATCCCTGCTGAACACAGGCAGAAAAATCCCAACAAAATACTAGCAAACTAAATTCAATAGCACATCAAAAGGATAAAATACCATGATTGAGTGGGATTATCCCAGGGATGAAAGAATGGTTCAACATATGGAAATCAACAAGTATCATGCATCACATCAACAGAATTAGGGACAAAAACCATACGATCCTGTCAATAGACGCAGAATAGGCACTTGATAAAATTCAACATCTCTTTATGATAAAAACTTTAAGCAATTTGTATCTAGTTATAGAAGGAATATACCTCAACAAAATAAAGGCAAACTCAAAACTAACATCATACTGATGGGGAAAAGCTGAAAGCATTTCCTCTAAGAACTGGACAAGACCAGGATGCCACTTTTACCACTCCTATTCAACATAGTACTGAAAATCCTAGCCAGAGAAATAAGGCAAGAAAAAGAAATAAAAGTTATTTAAATTGGAAAAGAGGAAGTCAAAGTGTCCCTCTTTACAGATAATATGATCTTTTTCTAGAAAAACCTAAAAACTTCACCAACATACTCTCTAAAGCTGATAAATGAATGCACTAAAGTTTCAGGATACAAAATCAATATGCAAAAATTAATGTCATTTCTATATATCGATAATAAACTGAGAAAGAAATCAAGAAGGCAATCTCATTTACAATAGCTAAAAGAATAAAATATTTAGTAATAAATTTAACCAAGGAGGTAAAAAACCTTAACAGGTAAAACCACAAAACACTGATAAAGGAAATTAAACATGAACAAATGGAAAGACATCCACTGCTTTCCATTCAATATCATTACAATGATGGTGTTTTCAAAAGCAATCTACAAATGCAATGCAATCTCTGACTTAATCATTACACGTTCTATTCATGTAATAAAATGTCACTAATACCATATATGTGTACAAATATGTAGCAATTAAAAAAAGATATTGTTGTTAATGCAAGGACAGACAAATAGGAGGATGGAACTGAATAGAGCCCTGACTAGACACATGTACAGTCTTGATTGATGCCCCAGGTGACAGACCAATACCAACTGTCATAGCATAGGTAGTAATTGGAACACTTATACAACTGGCATTAGGAGTACAAATATATGTAACCTTATGATTCCATGTGGAATTCTGTTAGAATTTGAATTCTAACAGAAATGCACATGTGTACCAAAGGAATGTTTCCAAGAGTTAGGAATGAACAAAGGATTGTTATTCTTAATAACTCACAACAGAAAACAAACTCAAATGTCCATCAAAAGTTGAATGGACAAACTATGGAATATTCATAAATGATGTTTATACATATTACATGGCAGGAAGTAAAGACAACTATTGTGTCATACATGATGGATCTCACTAGCATAATATTGAGCCAAATAAGTAAAAGAGACGTTATAGTTCTACAAAAGTTCAAAGGATACAATATTAAGAGAAAGGAATTTGTGATCGATGAGGAGGGAGGCATGGATTCCTCTGATATGCTGGTTATATGCTATTTCTTGATCTGATCAGAAGTTAACTTCTCATTTTATGAAAATGTATAAATTTGTAACTTTTTCTATGTAGACATGTCAAAACCCTTTTTACATCAAAGACAAAGTAAAAGTAGCAAGTGATTCATATAAGAGATTACCTTTGAAAACCATGGAGAATTTTCTTAATATAGTTAAATTCATTTGACAGTTAAATTTAAATGAAGATTAAGGAACATTTATTAAATTTTGTAGCTCAGAGGTCATTGGCAGTTTTCATAAGAGTTTTCTGTGGAGTAGCAGGGGTT
This sequence comes from Sapajus apella, assembly GCF_009761245.1. NCBI lineage: Eukaryota > Metazoa > Chordata > Mammalia > Primates > Cebidae > Sapajus > Sapajus apella. The sequence continues at coordinate 37,846,052 of NW_022436949.1, forward strand.
GAAAACAGGTTGAAGTGTGCTGAAGAAATCCTGTTATACCAGTGTTAGACAATGACAAAATGCTAAGACGTCTATTTGAAACTTAAATTAACATCCTATTTAAGTTTCTATTTGAAACTTAAATCAACATAAATTAAGAATTATATTGGAGAGATCCCAATGTTTTTCTAAATATCTATTCTCTTCTTCAACTACTTTTTATTTACCTACAGAAATAACTGTTTCCTGACTTAAAGATAGTCACAACAAATAAATTTATTTATTTTTAGTATGGCCTGTGTGAGCTCTGGAGTAGACTGGCCAGTAAAAATTAGATTCTTTTCATACATTTTTGGCATTTATCTAATAGACTTAATTGTTAAAAATTTTGGGGAGGATTATTGCACAATCTTAGTAGTAGTTTAATGTACTTATTTATTCTCGCCCATATTTTCAAACACACATTTTGAAATTTCCATTATGACTCAATTATGGCAAATAAAATGGTCTCTTAGTAGCTGTAGCTATAACCTATGCTTAATAGACATATCCCATTCCAACAAAAAAATGAGGTGGAGTTTTGCATCACAGTGGGAGTGGTCTGTTAACCCATTAGCTATACCTACTGAAAGCAGGTTGAAAAATGATTCTGTGGGTAATAAAATTATTATATACAGTAGAGATCATATAATAGTGGCCTTGAGGCCAATTTAGTCTACTGAGGGGTTTGGTTGCTGTGTTTCTCAGTTACTGTTTTCAATTTTTTGATACATTTAAATGCCAGAAGGTAGTACCTATGTTCTCTGGTTTGTCACAATTTCCTGTGCCTTATTATTTCTGCCTTCTGGGTGAAAGAAGAAAACAGTGACCAAGTCTGGGCTCTTAGGCCAGCCAACTTGGGTTTGAATCCTGGCTCTACTCATTACTATGTGACTTTGGGCAGTTACTTAATATTTCTGTACCTCCCATCTTTCATCTTCAAACTGGGAATCACATAATTTTGTACCTATTAGGTACAAGTATAAAGTCCAAAATTATAGAGCTTAGTAGTGCTTAGGAATTGAGCAATATGAAAGAAGAGGAATCCTCATTCTCTGCTGCTGGGAGCACAGGATTTGTACAACTTATGTGGAAAGCAAGGTGACAGGATTTAGGGTAATATATCCACAGGTTTTGAACCCAGTTTTACCTTTGTGTGTATGCATATTTCTCCCTGATTTTCAAAAATTTCTACATATTTCTACATGTTCTCTTATGTTCCCTGTGAGTACATAAAAGAATGTGTAGCAGCACATTTAGTGAACATTTGTAACAAAGAGAACACATGAAGTCAACATGGAAACATTTGTTTTGGAAGGCCTGAACAACCTAGGTATCTATTGTTGGAGGTGTAGATTGGTAAAATGTAGCAGAGGGACATCATGGAATACTTTGCAGCAGTTAGACACAATAAATTAAGTGCAACATGGATGAAGTTTAATGTGCAAAATACACATTTTGCAGGAACAGAGAATCAAAAAGATAAAGATGAAAATTATTAACTGATTTGGGGTAGGTGGAATGGGGAATAAGAATAGGGATAAATACATAAAACACAGAGAATAGTGATATTGATATGCTACAATCTGATGGGATATTTTGAGCTCATGCCACTGCACCTGTGGTCCAAAATGAAATTGAATGACGTTAAATAGAATAAGCACCGATGATAGAACACTTTCTCGGTAAAAGATGTGAAGAGAATTAAACAACTTAATCCTTTAAAAAGCACCCAGAATATTGCCTAACACATACGTACTCAATAGTTGTTAGCTATTCCCTCACAAATGCAACTTGCTTAGCTCCAGAAGGCATTTTAGTTGTGAAGTCAAGTATAAAGGAGCGCTCATTTGGAGAAGTGTTTTAACCTTAAATTGCTCATTTATCTGCTGTACCATGATATCAATCTATGAATGATTAGATATTTATAACATTTCTATTTCTTCTTACACCATCATTTGCCCAGTTCTTCTCTCCTTATAGTTATGAGGGGTTCAGAGCCTCCCATGTAATTGTATATATCTTCAGATTCATTTAAAGAAGAAAAGGACACATTTGCTAAGAGCATAAGGGATTTGAGCCAAAGTAAATGAATGAGAGGGTTTTAATTCACAAGGGTTCAAATTCATTTAGGCCTGTCATATCCTACAAAGGGAAATCGGCAACCAGAAAGGGGCAGTCAGGCATGATATTAAACAGCTGAACGTGTCAAAATAATCACTTTGTCGTTACGGAGTTCCATTCAGTACATCCTGCTTGAGCTGTTGCCATTGTGTGGGATTTTCACACTTCTTGATAAATTGATCTGTTTTTCCTAATATAATTATCATGAAATTTTCTCAGAAACACATATTTAAACTGAAGAAGTCCATTGGGTTATAATTCTTAGAATATTTGATTTAAACATCAAATGAATTTAATTTGTAAAGTAGGCTTCCATATGGGAGGAATGCTATTTTTTACTATCTATTGGCACGTGGTAGAATTGGATGTACTTACTAAAAACCAGCAATTTTCTTCATAACTTCCTGTCTTCTGCATAGAAATAATTAGGCATCTAAAAGGTAAATTCCTCATACAGACATGTGAAAGCCAGTGGTGTTTTTTAAGCTCAGCAATACGTTAGCAGAAAGGTTCATTTTCAGGTCATTCAGCAGCCTGACATCAGTGAATTGAAGAATTCACTAAATTATTAATACAGAACAACCCACTTTAGCATTTCCCTTTAGAGTTAGTGCAGAAAAAGCAGAGAAATAGGAATAAACTTCTTTTATACAATGAAAAGTGTATAATGCGAGCGGTAAATGGTCAGAAAAGAGATTCATTGTCAGTGTCTATGGTACATGGTTTTATCAAGAGACTTGGAAGTATTTTGTTGTATTTTAGAAAATTAGGAAGAACATGGTCTATGCAAGTAACAAATTGCTTTGTAGTTAAAGATTTTATTTGGAATATTAAACAAAAGATATGCAGACAGAAATTGAGACAGGTGTATGTATTCCATCTGTATCATGTTTATGTATAGGGTACATTTTCTTCAAAATATTTCCTTGCAACTTAGGCATGTTTATTCATTGTTTATTCTGACTGCATCAATCAAAACTTATCAAGTGTCTAATATCTCACTGACTCTTTTAGTCAAATATTTAGTTACCTTAAGTACATATTTGAGGTTGTTGAAATGCGTTCATGCATTGATCATGAACTGAACTATTATGTAAGTCATAAAAGGCCTGATTGATTTAAAAGCTGACACTGATATTTTTTAAAAGGAGAAAAGAGCAAAACAAAGAATGCACCTGACTATTGAGAGTTTAAATAACAACATATTGCAATCTGATTATATACAAAATGACTCCAAAATGTTATAAATGCTTGAAGTTAAATATTTGAATAAAAAACTATTTCCTGTACGTTAAAGTAACACTTACTTGCTTTTCCATATTATACTAGCATATTCACTTTGCAAATAAAGATATGCCTGAGACTGGGTAATTTATAAAGAAAAGGGGGCTTAATGGACTCACAGTTCCACATGACTAGGGGTCCTCACAATCATATCAGAAGGCAAAAGACACGTCTTACATGGTGGCAGATAAGAGTAAATGGGAGAGAACCAAGTGAAAAGGTTTTCCCTTTATAAAACCATAAGACCTACTAAGGCTTATTGACTACCATGAGAACAGTATAGGGAAACTGCCCCATGATTCAATTATCTTCCACCGGTTCCCTCCCATAATACATGGGAATCATGAGAGCTATAATTCAAGATGAGATTTGGGTGGAGACACCTCCAAACCATATCATATATTTATCTTGATTATTTTTATACTTTAAAAATATTCATATTTTAGTATTATAAAGGTAAAATATACTCAGAAGAACTTAAAACTGTAAAAATTATTAGAAGAATATTAAAATGACCTATAATATCAAAAATGTGATTAAATTTTTAAAAATTTATTTTTCCCAGTCTTTTTCTTGCTTTTTTCAGATTTTTAAAAATTAAGTTAGATTCATACTTATAAATTCATCTGCTTTTACTAATTATCATAAAGTTTCTAAAATTATAAATGCTTTTAAATACATCATTTCCATGACTACATAACACTCTGGCAGGTGAGTGTTTCATAATTTAACCATTAACAATATGTATATATTATTCTTAATTTTGTAAATATTTTCATACACAAAATCCTTAGTGGAATAAAGAGGATGCTTTTTAAAAGTGACTTAATATTTATTAGCATGTAATTTCAACTAAACTTTATAAAATTTATCTGGCCATATTAGAGAGCTCCTATTTTTATCACATACTTGCCAACATTATTATTTTTAATTTTTATTGTTTTCATTTGCATTTATGTAATTCCTCCTGAAATTCAATATTTTGTAAAATGAATATTAGTTATAATTGTTCATTTTCTCAATTTTCTGTTACCATAACTGTGTACTATTTGTGACCATTATACTTCTTATAATCCATTTAAATGAATTATCCATATTAATGATATTAACTTTCATTTGCTATATTTGTAGAATACATATTTTAAATTTATTTGCCTTTTATTTTGTTAACAGTGTTTCTTACCTTTAGAAACCTTGTCCTTTGTTGAATTACATTCTTAATTTCTTGTATATGTAGAAAATACTTTCTCATTCCAAAAGCAAAATTATATCATTTATGCATTATTTTCTTATTTTAAAGGTTTTTTAATGTTGTATATTTAATCCATCAGTTTTTCTAGATTTAACTGTGGTACATAGTATCAGCTAAATATCTAAGAGTTTCTCCAAAACACTGATGGTATTGTCTGAGTATTACTTTTTAACACACTATTTAAATTGCAATGCTACCGTATATAAAATTTAATATTAATATATGTTTTAAAATATGATAGTCCTTAATGATTTTTCTAAAAACTCTTTGACAGTGCCATACCACTGTACTGTTGAATCTTTGGGAATGTTCTATTCGATTGTTGAGCCAGCTCCCATCACCATCACAGCTACTTGTTTCCCTTATTCTTTGTCTTCCTTTTCTTGTGTTCTTTGTCCTCCTCTTTCGTTTCCCTTTATCTTTCTTCTTTCTCTTTTTTTCTGATTATTATTATTATTTTCCTTTTAAGACAGAGTATCTCTCTGTTGCCCAGGCTGGAATGCAGTGGAGTGATCTTGGCTCACTGCAACCTCCACCTCTGGGTTCAAGCAATTCTTCTGCCTCAGCTTCCTGAGTAGCTGTGATTATAGGCATTCACTACCACGCCTGGCTAATTTTTGTATTTTTAGAGGATACAGGGTTTCACCATGTTGATCAGGCTGTTCTTGAACTCCTGACCTCATGATCCGCCCGCCTTGGCCTCCCAAAGTGCTGGGATTACAGGCATAAGCCACCTCACCTGGACTATTTTCAATACTTTAAGTTCTTTCTCTGTTACATTTTTAAATTTGCTAATACCATGGATATCTGACATTACTTTTTACAAAATAAGATATGAACACAAAAAAATTAACTCAAAATGTATTAAAGACTTAAATGTAATACCTAGATCTGTAAAACTCCTAGAAAAAAAAATGGGGAGGTAAACTCTTTGTCACTGGTCTTTACAGTATTTTTTTTAATATGACCCTAAAAGCACAGATGAAAAAAGCCAAAATAAACAAGCTGTACTATATCAACCTTAAAAGCTTCTGTATATCTAAGAGAATTATCAACAAAATGAAAGGGCAATGTAGGGAATGGGAGAAAACATTTGCAAATCATATATCTAGGGACTCTCAATTTCCAAAACCTTTAAATGACATACAACTAAATAGCAAAATCAAATAATGTGATAAAAATTGGAAAAGTATCTGAGCAGATATTTTACAAAAGAGAACATCAAATGGCCTACAGGTATAGGAAATTGTGCTTAACATCAATGATCATCAGAAAAATGTAAATCAAAACCACAACGAGATATCACCACCTTCGTTAAGATATCTGTTGTTTAAAAAAAAAAAAAGGATTACAAGTGTTGGGGAGGATGTGGAGAAAAGGGAACTCTTATATACACTGTTCATGGAAATATAATTGGTACAACCAGTATGGAAAACAGCATGAACTCCCCTGAGTTTTTTTGCAGCGTTATTCCCAATAGCAAAGATAAGGAATCAACCTAAGGGCTCATCAAGGAATAAATAGTAAAGAAAATATGGTATATACATACAGTGGAAAACTATTCAGTATTTAAAAAGAGAGGGAAATTTTGCTTTCCATCTGCAACAACATGGATGAGCCTAGAGGGTATTTTGCCAACTGAAATAAGCCAGGCACAGGGAGACAAATACCACATGATCTAATTTGTATGTGGAACCTAGAAAAGGTGAACTTACAGAAGTTGAAATAGAGAATAGATTGCTGATTACCAGGGCCTGGGGATGGAAGAGTGGGCAATGGGGAGATATCAGCAAAAAGACACAAACTCTCAGTTATAACATGAACAAGTTCTGGAGATCTAAGGTACACTATCATGATTAGAGTTAATAATCCTGTATTGTATGATTTAAATTTGCTAGGAGTGGATCGCCACACACAGCACACACACACACCCACACACACAATATGTGAGATGATAGATATGTCAGTTAGTTTGAGTGTGATAGTCATTTCACATCTATAAATCACCACATTGTCCACATTAACACAGTTTGTCAGTTGTACCTCAATGAAGAAAATAAATGAGAAGTAATAAAAACAAAAAAATAGTGAAAACATCATGGCAATAATAAACTTAAAACTGTTACTGAAATGCCAGCAGTTTGGTTTAGGTCCTGCTGCTCACTGCATAGAAAGCCAATTACTGAGACAATGAGTATTGCCAGGGAAGAAGGCTTTAATTGGGTGCCACTGCTGAGGAGATGGGAGATCAGCCTCAGATCCGTCTCTTTGACGCACTACAGTTGGGAGTTTAGCAGAGAAGGAATGGAGCTAAGTGTGGAAAAACAGGAATGAGAGAGATAAGGAAGATTAGTTGGTCAGCAGGAAGTAGAGTAGGTGGTTGGTTTGGCAATCATGACACATGAAGAGTCTGGCATCTCATTGTCTGGATGCAGTCATCTGGTGAGTTTCACTTCCCTGATGCTATTTGGAAGCCCGACTCAGACAAGACAAATGTAAGTTTCAGGCTTTAAGACAAAAAGGGGCTGGACATGGTGGCTCACGCCTGTAATCTCAGCACTTTGGGAGGCCGAGACAGGCAAATCACTTGAGGTTAGGAGTTTGAGATCAGCTTGGCCAACATGGTGAAACCCTGTCTCTACTAAAAACACAAAAATTAGCCGGGCATGGTGGCAGACACCGATAGTCCCAGCTACTCGGAAAGCTGAGGCAAGAGAATCGCTTGAACCCAGGAGGTGGAGGTTGCAGTGAGCCGAGGTCAGGCCATTGCACTACAGCCTGGGTGACAGAGCAAGATTCCATCTCAATGAATCAATCAATCAATCAATCAATAAAATAAAAAGATCAAGAGAGCCAATTTTTATGTTTATCTGAAAAAACAGTAAACATCAGTTCTATGGGCCAATTGGGCCAATTTCAAAACTATTAAAAATATGATATGTAAATAGATATGCTATGTTTCTTCAGAGGATATAGGCAGATGTTTGATTTATTCAGACTATTCCTATATATACTATTTTCTTAGTTCATCTCTTTAATTCCATGTATAAGGATATATGAGTGAAAATCAATGCTTAGTAATGAGCACTGTGTGCAGTACTAAATATTCCTTCAATGGGGGGGGAAGGAAGAAAGCAATTTGTTATAATTAAGCAATGAAGACACCCTTTTTAGACAGATTTTTTTTTCAGCTATTTATCTATTTTTGACTGCTAAACATATTATTTAAGAAAAAGTCCCATCTTCGATGATCCTATATTACTTGACAGTAACAGAATATGCCACCCAATAATATGCCACTTTGACGCTAGGATTATTTTTAAGGATTATTTTGAGCTAAACACGTGGGAAATAGATGATGCAAAAAGGGCATTCTAAACCTCCCTTTCCTTCCTAAAATCAGGAGATTAAAAACTCCCTTGTGAAAGACACCTCCTTCCCCCATAAAAGTAGTCATAGCCAAGAGATCTATGCAAACAGACTTTGTCAACATAATTCTCATCTTCTTTTAGCTCCCCACATAATTTAGTTACTGTTATACAATTACCTCTTTTTGTTCAACCTTTTATAAAAACCTTTAGTCCTAGATATCATGGCTCATGCCTGTAATTTCAGCACTTTAGGAGGTCAAGGTGGGAGGATCCCTTATGCCTAGGAGTTCAAGACCAGCCTTGGAAATATAACGAGATCCCATCTCTAAAAATAATAATTAAAAATAAAATTAGCTGGCCATGGTGGCATGAACCTATAGTCCCAGCTGTAGAGAAGTCTGAGGTTAGAGAATATAGCTTGAGCCCAGAAGGCGGAGGTTGCAGTCAGCCATGATCGTACCACTGCATTTTCTTATGAAGGCTCTCATATCACATAAGACTTATATTGAATTTGTATTCTTTTTTTCCTGTTAATCTGTTTAACTTAATTCTCAGGTCTAGCTGAAAGCTAAGGAGGTAGAGGTACAATTTTGCCTCCTCAATATCAGCATGCCTGGATTATTGCTATTTTTTTCTAAATCATATTACCAGATAGTCACTATGCTCTGAATTTTTATTTGCGTATTTGTTTACTCATTGTAGCAATATTTATTGAATGTTTTCTATGTACCTAGAATATAGGCTCCACTTTCATTGTACAGTATTTGATGGCAGGGATAGACAAACCAACCACTGGTTATGAATACATGCATAAGATTACTACTAGTTGTGAGCATTGTACTAGCAATCATGAAGGCAAATGTGTGTGAGGGAGAGACAGAGTTATGGGAGTGAGGCTAGGCTACTATGGATAAGGTTTGAAGGGAAGGCCTCTCTAGCTGACATTTGATTTGCTACCATGAGACCCACAGGGAGATATCAGATTTCCCTGAGCAGATATAGAGCCTTGGGAGCTAGAGATGGTTCAACCACAGCGGTGGACCATGGAAAGGAGTGAGTCTGATTTTATTTTAAATGCATTAAAAAGTCACTACCAGGTTTTAAACAAAGGGAAGACATTATTTAATAAAAAATTATCTGATGGCTTTGTGGAAAATGGGTAATACAACAGCAGGATGATTGACTGAGTCATGTAGTAGCCCAGGTGATATATGATAATGGCTTGGAATAAAATTATAGCAATAGAAATGAAGAGGAATTGGAAGATTTATAATCCATTTTGAAGTATTGACAGAACAGGTTGATAAGACGAATGCAGAGAATTAAAGAAGTAAGTAAATTGGCATCTTAAATATTTTGCTTGAGCTATTGTATGGATGGTTTTACCATTTACTGAGAATGGATAGAATGAGAGAGGAATAGATTTGGGTGAGGGTGGAGATTAACAGATTAATTCTACTTCTTTGGTTATGAGACATCTAAATAGCTATCCAAGCAGAGATGCTGAACAGGCAGTTGGATATTATTTTAAAGAAATGTGAAAGCTAGAGGTAAGGGAAAAAGAAGCCCGCAATGATTTTTTGAAGTTTCTGTCATTAATATCACAGAGGTATTCAAAGCTTTGTGTACAGATAGGTCCCCCAGAGGAAGCAGTAAGTATGTAGTAAGAACTAGAATAAAACTTTAACACATTGCAAATTCACATTTCATTAATTCAGCTTATATTTTAAGTTTACATGAAAGCATTTTTTAAAATTTTCTGAATATCCTGCTGGTAATATGTTATCACATCTATTTACTGTTTTGAAATGATCTTATTACCTTACTAAGCATAAGGCTATTCATAGAAAATGGGCTATATCAACCTTTGATTCAATTTAACAACTTTTGACAAAGACTCATTTCTGCAGGTACTACAGGTGTAATGTTCTCTGGCATAGAATAATGTGTGATAAAACTCCCCAAACTCTATGATAAGTTTATGCATATTAGCCATTGAGAAATTCATACATGATCATATGTCTGTTGTTTTTCAGTAGGAGCTGGGTTAAAACATATGTCAGCCCAATGTCTCTGCATTCACTTTTCTGTTTTTTTTTTTTTTTTTTTTTTGTAAAATATTCCTTACACTTAAAGAAATTCCTATAGGCACAAATGTAATAAGATTGCAGCAGTAATACTTATTATCCCCTGGTTCAACGGATTCTGGATGCCTGCTCTGTGTGATCAGAAACATCTATCCTTAAAGGAGTTAGTACATATGACTGCACTCAACACTGATAATCACAAATTACTTACACAACACTTTGCTACTTTCAAGAGACACCTCCACCTTTTACTTTAACCTTCATGTTGAAGCAGTGAGGTAGATAAAGTAGACGTGTAGTAAATGAAGAAACGGAAGCAAAAGAATACGATGGGCTCAGGCTCCCATATTTATTAAAGAGAAAAGCTGTGATTGGAGGGAAAAAAGCTTCCAAAATTTAATACATACCTTCTACAGAAATACAACACTGTGACAGAGAAAAACAGTGTGCAGTAAAAGTACAAAAGTATGCATTTAAAAGTATAACACACCTCCTAGAAAGAGTTCTAAAATAAGAATTAGTGCATACGGTGGCTAGGCCACTTAGATTAGCTATATGTCACTGGAAAAGACACGTTACATCCATTGGCCTCAGGATTATTTTTAAGATCTATTCCCCACAGTAATTCAACTTCTTTTTATTACGTTTCGAGTTAGAATAATACAGTGAGGCCTTAACTTGACAATGCAATGACTTTTTACAAATGTGTACCTCCATGTAACCGTTAGAGTCAAGGTAAATTACTTCTACCACCCAGAAGCCCCTTTCTCCCACCTTCCAGTCAATACTTCCCATAAAATCAACACTATTCTGACATTTCAACATAGATTCATTTTGTTTGTTTGCAAACCCCAAAGAAAGAGAGTCACCAAATATCTATCCCTTGGTTTCTAGTTCTTTACTTTTTAAGAATGAAGGTTTTAACTAAATTATAACATACAATGAAGTGCACAAGTTATTACATAGCTCCTTGAATTTTTACTAAATTTTTCCATCTAAGTAACCAGCACCCAGATAAAAAAGTAAAATATTACCATCACTCCAGGACCTCCTATCATGTCCCTTTCCATCGGGAACTGATTTCCAAGACTGTAGACTAGTTCACCTTTATGTAAGTGGGATCATAGAGTGTGTATACTTCTGTATCTGATGTCTTTCATCCAAAATTATATTTGGTAGATTTGTCTATATTAATGTATATAGTTCTAGTTTATTCCTTTTCACTTCTGTTTGGTATTTCATTTAAAGACTATACCCCCGTTTTTAGAAATCCATTTTATATTTTTTCGACACATGAATTGTTTGCAATGTGGGGCTATTATGAACCGTGCTGCAAAGAATATGATTGTTTGTGTCTTTCTGTGAATATATGTATGCATTTCTGTTGGATATATACCTAGTAGTGGAACCACATATGTTCATGTTTGAGAGATACTACCAAACACTTTTCTAAAATGATTACCAGCATTTTATGAAATTTTGAATTTTGACTTAATCTACCTCCATGCCAGCACTACACAATGATGTATAGATAAACTGGCTCTTTGGAGAAGAAAATTCGACCTTAGGAGTTCTTATCTGTAAATGAGGATAAAATTGACGTCATTCAAACATTTATTTATTTGGCAAACACGTGACATTGTGCTAGGTATAATCCTTATCACCATGAAACTGGTATAGAAGACAAATTGATTAATGTAAGGTGTTATTGTTGTGAAAGACATGTAACCAAGATGTGAATCCACGGTTGGGGCATTTAATCTTGACTCACACACCCATGTATTGAAAATATTATGGAAATTTTCATGTTCCAAGAATTGTGCCAGATGCTGCAAACACAAAAGTGAATAATGAAGGATTTAAAGGCTAAGAGTTAGCTCAGTAAAAAGGGAATGATGAGAGGCTGGAACAGGACCTATTAGGCAGTAAAGGAAGCAAGTTGGCAAGATCTGAAATAGGAAAGGGAGGCAGGAGTCTGTTCATGAAGGTTCCTCACTTGCCTTGGTAAGCAGTAGATATGTAATCCAAACATCCATGGAGAGCTGGAGAAGGAAGCAGGAAATGACATGGTCAGATCTGTGTTGTAAGTAATCATACTGGCAGTAATGTGGACATGGGAGTAGAGGAGCCATGGCCAGAGGCAGAGAGGTCATTCAGGAGACTGTTGAAAGGGACTACTGACTTCATCCCTTGAAGGACAATGTGACAATATCCATAACAATAAAAAAAAGTTCATTCTCTTTAATTGCAGTTCTAAGGGATGATCCCACAAATATATTCAAATATGTGAGAGGTGTTCAGTATTATTTGACACAGCAAAAGGCTATTAAAACTGTTTTTTAGTGCCACACTAATGGTCAATTAAATGATGATACATCCATACCACAGAGATGAAAAATAATATTGCAGATGTATGTATAATGAAGCAAAATAATCAAAAAGCTATGTTGTTGAGTGAAAAAAAAGCAAAAAGGATTAAGGAAGGTATACATAATGAGTTGCCTCACAGTGAGGTGAAGAGCATTAACATACAAAGAATGAATCAAAGAAGAAAATCTAGGCAAGGAGACTTAAAATAAGGAAGCATAAAGCTGGGAGGGAAGTCAAAGGAGAATTAGATACTATTTGTGACATAAAAGTGGGCTTTAAGAAGGAGGAAATGATACATGGTGTCAGATACCTCAGAGAGACCAATCAAAGAAGAGCTGAAACGTGTCCACAAGATTTAGTAATAAGAGGCCAGTCATAGGTGGCTTTGATAATTGACATCCTAGGGAGTTTTGAGAATTATTCCATTAGAGTTCCTGGCTTTGGCCAGGTGCAGTGGCTCACGCCTCTAATCCCAGCACTTTGGGAGGCTGAAGCGGCAGATCACAAGGTCAGGAGTTCGAGACCAGCCTGGCCAATATGGGGAAACCCTGTCTCTACTGAAAATACAAAAATTAACTGGGCATGATGGTGGGCGCCTGTAGTCCCAGCTACTTGGGAGGCTAAGGTAGGAGAATCGCTTGAACCTGGGAGGCAGAAGTTGCAGTGAACCGAGATGGTGCCACTGCACTCCAGCCTGGATGATGGAGCGAGACTCCATCTCAAAAAAACAAAGCAAAAAAAAGAGTTCCTGGCTTTACATTTTTTCAGCAACATAAAGAAGAGCTTCTGTGTCAGGATAGCCTTTACTCACCGACACATACTACTAGCACAATATGGTATTAACATAAAATAAGTTTATTAATGAAAACTTTCAAGCAGACAGCAATGATTCCCTGGGCTCTCATTATCCCATAGAAAGAGGTATGCTTGGGTTAGTACAGCTGAACTAAGAGCAACATAAAAAGGACCCAAGGGAGGAAAAAGGAGCCTGGCAACATCTAGGTGACTATGTAGCAAGAGCTTGTCAGTCAAGTAAGTGTCTTACAAAGCAGAGGCTGCAGCTGGAGAGCTGTGTTCTTTCTTTGAACTGACTCGGACTTGCTGAAGCAGCTGTTTGCTGAATTCCTAAAAGAGTAAGGAACTAAAACTCCTGGACATCACAATCAGCTCTCCAGGTCTACCCTGGTATGCCTTGAAGTTCATTAAATAGAATTCTCTCCAGACACTCGATTCGGTGTCAAATCGCAGCATTTTCCAATGTGTAGTTCTGGAGTAGAATATTGATAAGGCCATTTGTAGCTTGGTCAAATGGCCAATAGGGAGCAATATTTTTAATCTTATGATAAAAGTCATGCTACTACCTACTGTCTAGGGGCATCATGGATGATCTGAGGGGCTGCCATTTCATATTTGTAATTGGAATAGAGGGAATTATTCCTTAATAATTATATCCTGAGGTCAATGTATTTGTGCCCAACCAGTCTTGCATCCTTTCTTGAGAATAAATCAGACACTCTGCTCTTTATTTGCAGTTATAAATGTCATAAACATTCAGTAGATTGCCATTTTGATTTCATTAGCACTCTCTGCGTGGATGAGCGTAGCCAGTTAACCACACAAGTGGAAGTAAGTGTCCAGCTTTACATTCCTAGATTTGTCCTCCATCCGAACAACATATCTGTCAAAGTAATTTCTCTTGAGTCAATTCGGAGTTGTTTTCGGTGGCCCTCAGACCATGCTGAAGTTTATTAAACATTGTTTTGGTAACTGTTGTTGAGAAGTGAGGATTGCATTTTGTTGTTGCTATTACTGTTCCATTATTATTCTGTATTGACAGGTATTGTAGACAACTTAAAAACTGAGTATGTGACTAAATTGTATAGTCTGTTTCTATACTCACCAATCTGGCTCAACAGTAAAAGAGCACACCAAGGACATGAACACATCTGATGGCAGGCTGCATCTGTCCACTGGGTTGATAACCTGCTGACAGCCAATCGCATTGAGTGGAACTTAATGTCCCTGATCTGCACTTCAGGTGGTACTTTTGATTGTAGGGCACATCATCCTAAGATCTAATTAGGGTTGTACTACAAAGAGCACACTCACATGGACAATCGCTGTGTGTAACAAAAATATTGAATGCACGATTAAGTCATCGTAGTTGTTTTCATGAGACGTGCTTTTTTTAGTATTAGTTATTGTTGTGGTGTATAGTTTTATATAGCTGTAGTTTTTTTTTTTGTTTTTTGTTTGTTGTTTTTTTGCTTTTTTGTTTTTTTAATGAAATCTTGCTCTTTCGCCATGCTGGAGTGCAGTGGTGTGATTTCAGCTCACTGCAACCTGTACCTTCTGGGATCAAGCTATTGTCCTGCCTCAGCCTCTCTCCTGAGCTGGGACTACAGGCGCTTGCCACAACGCCCAGCTATTTTTTGTATTTTTAGTAGAGACAGGGTATCACCACATTGACCAGGATGGTCTCGACCTCTTGGCCTCGTGATCTGCCCGCCTTGGCTTCCCAAAGTGCTGGGATTACAGGTGTGAGCTACCGCGCTTGGCCTCTAGCTGTAGATTTAATTTGACATTTCCCTGGTAACTAACGTATACCTTAGTTTTTTCAATATTTTCTTTCGTAAAATGTTAGTTTAGTGTTTTTTTTAGTCTCGTTTTCTTCTTCATAAAAAGCCTAAACATTATTTAACATTTAGCAATTTTTATTTATCTTGGCTGTACTGACTTCAAGTTTGTTTTGTGGACAGAGAACATATTCTCTGTGATTTTAGTAATTTGGAATTTTTGAGATTTGCTTTATGGTGTAAAATATAATCTACCTTGGTAAATGTTCAAATGCACACCTAAAAGAATGTGTGTCATGGACTTCTTTGCACCGTTTTGAATATGAAAAATTAAGCCAAATGGACAAATTGTACATTCTGTCATTAGTGATATTTTGTATGTTTTTTTCTAATTAGAAAGGTATGGTAAAATATTCAGCTGTGATTATGTGTTTAAGTTTACATTTACTTTCATCAACTTTGGTCTTTTATATTTTGAAGATATATTATTTGGTGTACACAACTTTTTTTGTTAAACGGACCCTTTTATCATCGTAAAGAGGCCAATTTATTTCTTGCAATATTTTTGCCTTAGAGTTTGCTTTGAATGATACTGACATAGTAATTTTCCTTGCTTCATGTTTGCTTGGTATATGTTTTGTCATCATTTACTTTTATGTATCTTATGTTCTTATATGTGATGTTTATCTATGTAATAAAAACAGCATCTTTTTTTTTAATAGTGTGACAATCTTTGCCTTTTTGTTATTTTGATCACTTCCATTTTTCAAATGGACTGTTTTGTTTAAAGTCTATCATCTTTCTATTTGTTTTTTCTTTGTTTCATCTGTCTTTCATTTCTTGTTTATCACTTCTTGACTTTCATTTAATTATTTTTATAGTTGATTTTGTTCCTTGCAATTGACTTTTAAGTTACAAATTTTTATTCATTTTGTAGTCAAGCTCGTTTTCAATGTACATTCTTGATTTATTGTAGCCTGTTTTAACATAGCACTTTGATTACTTCTCAAACAATCCAGGAAACTTTCTGCTACTTAACTTTGCTTTCTCATCCCTTCAGGCTTTTGTGCTATTTTGTCATATATTTTATTTCTACATATGTTATAAACCCTACAGGGGAAGCACAGCTTGCAATGACTGAAAAAACACCACGTGGTATAACTTCTTCAGGATAACTTGGTAAAGTTGCATTCTGAAAATTCTTAGGGGATACATGCAAAAAAGATGAAAACCAAAATACACAGTGCCACTTTTCAGGGTAGTCTTCGGCATCCAGAACTCTGATCCTGCCAACTTTTCAATTGTAAAGATGAAATTTACTGCCCTAGAAGTCAAGATGTTTTAAAATATTTTTTTTCTAACATTCTTAGCCTATACATTCTTCATTACTTTCTACTTTTTAAACAATTAAGCAACTTAGAAAAAAACTATGATTTAAATGAATTCCTTAGATAAAATTAACTTGTAAACTTGTCTGCATTTGTTTGTAGCTGTTTTCTATTCCCAGCCTTATATTTTTATATAGTTCAACCATATGGTTCTTTACGTCCCAGATCTTGTTCTACTCTCTCCAGCAAGCTTGACATGACTCCTATAGTGTGCATCTCAGTTATTTCAAGTTTAAGAGTAGCTCTCTTATATTGTTTTCCTAACCATTACTTTGTATAACAGTAATTAGACATGCGTATAATCTTCCTCGTCAGACCTAAGTTCCTTAACGTCAGATCGTAAATATATTTTCTTTATATATTCTCAATGAAATATTTTCTTTTATATTACTGATGGAAACATGGAATAATCAGTTGAAACATGGACATAGCCTTCATGGTATATGTCCATGTTTCAACTGGACAGTATAAACATTGGTATTTCTACAGCATGGTTAAGCCAGAGCTAGTTTTCAAGCCTCTGCTTTGTCAATGGATTCTTGTGTAGATGGATACAAGGTGACTGTAGCTGAATGCTTCATTAAGCAGTTGGAGTTTTGAGCCAGGGGCAATATATCAGGGATTAATTGTCAGTTGGTAAGCAAATTAGACAGCAATCAAGGTTACATAAAAATTACACTGTCTTAAGAATAAATGTTAGCCGGGAAGGCATAAATGAACTGATAATCAGGCAGGAAGACGTTATGGCAAGGAATGTATTTCCTTAAACAACTTTTATAACTAACAGAATTTTAATAAGATATTACCCCTCAGTCAATAAAATTCTACTGGAAAATAATGAAAACTGCAAGGGTGATAGTTGCAATTTTGCAGACACCCACAGAGTCGCTGCAGGAGGCCTGCACATGCTGCTTACCTGCCTCTCCTACTATTTACAAACATAATTAAAATGAAAATGAATATGCTGCTTGACTGCTACTCTAACAGCAAGGACTGTGAGAAGAATATTGTTTTAGTTTGTCTGTCAGGGTGACCTTTATGAATTTCGCTGTTGCTAGAAAACTCAGGCTGATTGGACAATGTTCTCATTTCTTCAAGAAAGATTTGAAAGTCCACACGAACTGCTTTTGAAGTTACTTCTTGGGGAAGTATGGCTTTTTGATTTGCATTTAGTTTGTTTTGTTTGTTTTTATATTAAATCATGTGATTAATTTATGTTTCTCACAAATGAAGATGAATGAAGGGAGATTGATATAATTTCTCAGTTATTGCTAAATGAAATTTAGGAATTGTCGGTCCATGTGTTCCTTTGACCTTATATGTAACCAGTGGGAATCACGTAGCCACTTTCTAGATTTCCTTCATAATATTATATAAGCCAGGACTCAGAAGCTCTTAGGTACATATTTTTAATGCCACTGAAAGAGAGGCAGAAGCCTTCACATTTCAACACAAGATCAAACATTGCTTTTTCTTTGAAATAAACATTACAGAGGCATCATGTTTTCTGTACATGAAATGAACATGTAGTGTGAAAAGTTATGAACATCCTTGTATATGAGAAAGCCAGAAGGTCAAGCAGACACAGAGAGAAAATTCAGAATTGCTCTGGGTTGGTTTTTTGGCTTTCTCTCAAGATCCCTGCGTATGGAAGTCTGGAAGCTTTGTAGACTAAAATCTTTGATCCAATAACCCTCTTTTGACTTTTCAGAAAGGCCTTCAGACACTTACTCAAACCTGTTAATTACACAGGATTCTAAGTAGCCTGATGAGCCGATCTCAGACAAAAACAGATTAGACGCAGTAATTTGGAAGACCCGTTCTGTGAAAGGCAGGCTTTTGCTAGCAGAGCAGCTATCTGATATCATGCTGCTAAGAAAGATACATCAAACCTCCTGTATGCCAAGCTAGCACAATTACTGATTGGTCATAATCTTAGCTATCATGGAAATTTAAGATTTGTTCAGTATTATGGGGAAATAAACCTGGACTGGTAAACAGTAATTCCTTTTAGAGCGCCGTTGAAGCTTTGAGCTCTGTTATCTGGAAATTCGTTATGTGGAATACTCTAATGATGCTGAAATGATGGTCGCCTTCCTTGCTTGATTAGCACTTGGTCAAAACCTCAATTCTAGAGTGTTTTAGATTTGAAGTATTCTCACATTCATTATCTTGTTTGAAATCTGCAGTCATCCTGGGAGGCAGGCAGGGCCATTATTATTATTTTAATTGTAGAGATAGGACAATAGAAACCAAGAATCGTCAGACCCTTTCTCATTTCACACAGCAGTAAAAAACCAAAACAAAACAACAAACAAAAAGCAAACATGCAGTCAGGTCTGCCGCTTACTCCTCATTACCCTCCACTGGGCCACATCTTTCATTTGGGAACTTGTTGGAGTGGAGGCTCAATGGCCACACTCATTCCTGCCTGGGTAGGATAGGAAATTCTTCCACGCAGTTTTAGAAAGTAGGTTTTTTACTGAGTTATTTTAGCATTATCACATGTAAAGAAAAGTTACAATTTGTTAAAGAAACATGATATAAATGAATTCATATATAGCCTCTGTTATTTAGGCTTCTGTTTCTAAATCCCGTGTGATTCCTATTACTCTAGACATGTAAGACGAGTAGGATGGTCTTGGACTTACACTGCAATGTTGTAATCAAAAGAAAAGTTGAACTGATGCTACCTGCAAAAGGCAATGTCAGGTTTTATGTAAAATAATCTCATACTTACAAATGAATGACTATTTAAAAATTGCACAGCCACATGCTAAAACATTGAGATGTGTTTTTAACGAATGTATGGTTACTGCTTTGGTGTAAAGTCTTTCATTCAAGGATTACATATAAGTCGAGCACCTTTGAGTACTATTACATGTTAGGTACTAGAAATAGTCAGGTAAATATAAAAGGCATGTCATTTATTCTCTCAGAACTTTGAATCATAGTGTTCTGGTTCAATAAACAAGTGTTTCAACAATGATTACAAACATGTAAAAGTATGCAGTTACTACTTTGCAAGAGTTATACTATAACCAATACACAATCATTACTATAAATACTACACAAATATTATTTCTGTACTTTATTAAAATACAATTTTTATATAATTATTAATACTATAATAAC
The DNA here is from genome assembly GCF_009761245.1 of Sapajus apella. Classification (NCBI taxonomy): domain Eukaryota; kingdom Metazoa; phylum Chordata; class Mammalia; order Primates; family Cebidae; genus Sapajus; species Sapajus apella. The sequence continues at coordinate 37,865,657 of NW_022436949.1, forward strand.
TCATATGAAGAATTGCATTAACAATGGATTACAAAGAAAGTGTGAGGATAGGTAAAGAGAATTAAAAAAGACTTCACCTTTTTTGCTTTCTTTGTGTGACACTGAAGTTAAAGCTGCACGATTCATTTGCATAACTATATTAATTTTAAAACAGCTCGCATTTCTTTACTCAAAGAGATAGTAAGATAACGTCAGAATTCCCATCTATGTTATAACTATAAATAACAATATATTGGTATTTCGATTTTTGGTGTTCTGGATTTAAGGAATAAATGTATTTTTTAGAGCTTTTTATATATTCAACAGATATAACAGGGGGACTACAAATTAAACGCTTTGGTTGCAAAAATATTCACAGTTCTTAAACTAAACTAAAAGTGAGCAAAATGCCAGGAGAGACAATCTTGTGTCTTTAAAGTCTCAGTGATCTGGGTTTGAACAACCCAAAGACTCTAAGGCCATGTGACAAATAGATAATTATATTTCCTAAACCTCAGTTTTCTCACTGGCATAGGAGTGGCTGTTTGATCGGAGTAGTATGCATATGAAAATTACAGCGTGGTGCTTGGAACACAGTAAGCACTCAGGAAATGGTAATACCGTGACAAAGGCATATAAACTAGGAGATTGGTTTTCATTTTTCTCTTGAAGATTTGTATTACCTGGTAATATTTTTATTCCTATAATTAACTTTTAATATGTTTAGCACATTTATAAATATATTTTTTATCTTATTTTATACTGAGCTTTAGAGAATGATGACTCAGTCAACAAGCACCTATGAGTTAGTGCTGTGCACAGTGTCTCATGCACAATGCCGTGCAGAGATGAAGGGGCTTGCACATTGCTCGCACATTCACAGAACTGTCACCATGAGGCATTTTCCTTGATGGATCAGCAACTCAAATGTTTCCACTAGGGGTAAATGTTTCAACAAAATAAAACAATAGACATATATACAGCTATTGCAAATAAACGCATGATTTAAATTTCAAACCTGTCACTTACAAAGTGGTATTCATGACTTAGATCTTCCCCAAGTGTGGCTTATATAATAAGAATTGTGTTTACCAAAATTATGGTATTCTCATTCACTGTAGAGCTAGGCTTATTAAAAATTGTAGAGGAAAGGTTGGCGAGGTAGATTACACCTGCAATCTCAGAACTTTGGGAGGCCGAAGCGAGCAAATCATGAAGTCAGGAGTTCGAGACGAGCCTGGCCAACATGCTGAAACCCCGTCTCTACTAAAAATACAAAAATTAGCTGGGTGTAGTGATTGGCATCTGTAGTCCCAGCTACTCAGGAGGCTGAGGCAAGAGAATTGTTTGAACCCGGGAGGTGGAGGTTGCAGTGAGCCGAGAGCACGCCACTGCACTCCAGCCTAGGCGACAGAGCGAGACTCTGTCTCAAAAATAAATAAATTAAATCAAAATGAAAATGGCAGAGGAAAATGTGCTTTTGGGAAGGCAAATTTCACATACATAGTTGTGTTTGCATTCATAGTAAAAGCAAAGGCACCAGCCTGAGGACACATTAGTCAACGGCAATGCAGCCTAACGAATACAAAACTATGATGATCATACACAATGGCTTCCCCTGGCTATTTACCTCATAAAATCATTGTGTTTATAAATTTCACTTGCCGCCTTTCACAGCCCTCCTTGTAACTGGGTTTTTGCAGTTTCCTCTTCTCTAAAGTGAAAGGACTAAACGAAAAAATGTCTGCAGTTTGATGACTCTGTCTTGCAAGAAAGATTGCAATTTCTTTGCTGTTAGAGACATAACCTGTTTTATTTATGTTTGCATATTTCATAATGCTCAGCAAATGATAAGTAAATGGCATTTAAAATATATCTTATTTTCTTTTTGAATGTTAGTTATACATACTTCCTAGTAATCTCTTTCATTTGGGCTCATTTGAATGAGTGGGTACTAACTTTAATATTTTCATAATGTGCAAAGCCAGAAATAAAAGCCAAAAAAAAAGGAAGAATTTTTTTCTCTCTCTGTCTTTTTACACACACACACATACACACACACGCACACGATTTCCCCTAAACATCAAGTTGCAGAACTGGTGTGTGTGTTCATAGACTTTTTTTGAATTCCGAAAAGAATTATACTGTGAACATTTTTCGATAGGAAACATACTGTACATAAAAATACTAATGAACTTGATACAGTGTTCTTTCTGGTTAGAACTGGTTCATGAATTCTACTGTCTTCATGCTTGGTGACTGGAACACAGGATAGTTAACGAGATAATTTCTCTGCATATTAGATTTCCTGCAAAATCATGCTAATTTTTTTTTAAACATTGGTGTGTGGTTAGGAAATATGTTCTTATTTCCAAATAAAAAATGTATTATTGATTTATATTCACACATACAGGTAATATGTTTATGATGTATGCACACATGTGTATATATTTTTATGGTACATATTAGGATAAAATCTAAGGGCTGTATTTATTTTTATTTTTTTGAGACAGGGCCTTACTCTGTTGCTCAGGCTGGTATGTGTAGTATTTGTCATAGATTGCTGCAGACTTGAACTCCTGGACTCAAGTGGTCCTCTTGTCTCAGCCTCCCAAGTAGAAGGGACTATTGATGCACCCCACTATTCCTGCCTAATTTTTAAAAATTTTGTAGAGAGAGGTTCTCGCTATATTGCTCAGGCTGTTTTTGAGCTCCTGGCCTCAATCCATCCTCCCACCTCAGCCTCCCAAAGCACTGGGATTATAGGTGCTAGCCACCATGCTGGGTCTAGAGGTGATAGTTACCATTTTCTCAGTAGCCAGTGGCAATCATACCATTCTTTAAAGAGTTAATCAGTTTGTTATAAAAAAAAAATCTAATTTTTAGAAATTTAGCCTTTAAATGTTTGCATGAAGCTATTTACTTTTTTTTTTTTTTTTTTTTTTTTTTTGAGACAAAGTCTGACTCTGTCATCCAGGTTGGAGTATAGTGGTGTGATCTTGGTGGACTTCAACCTCTGCCTTCCAAGTTCAAGCAATTCTCCTGCCTCAGCCTCCCAAGTAGCTGGGACTACAGGGGCCAGCCACCACACCTGGCTAATTTTTGTATATTTAGTAGAGTCGGGGTTTCACTATGTTGGCCAAGCTGGTTTTGAACTCCTGAGCTCGTGATCTGCTCGCCACTGCCTCCCAAAGTGCTGGGATTACAGACATGAGCCACTGCGCCTGGCCAAAACTATTACTTTTTAGGAAAATTCAGTGTAATTATGTATAGGTAAACCTCAATAAACATGCCACTGCTTGTTCCATGGCAGCCACAGTAATATTCGCAAAACAGAAGATTCCTGATTGTAGTTCTAGGGAGCTGTCACATTCACAGTCACGTGAAATCGAGAAGTTATCTCCACTTGCAGGAAAAAGTAGGATGGTTATAACACAAAGGAACAGAGCTAACTGATATTAATCCTCGTTAAATGAATGTGTCATTCTTAGTAAACTGTGTGTCATTTCTCTTAGTAAATTTCAAAATTTTCTGTAAAATAACTTGTGTTGATCACTTGCACTCTCTCTGAGACAGGCACATATTGTTCATGTACCTTTGTTCTTTGCAGTTTGAGCAAAAACGTATATTTGAAGTGAACAGTTTTTGCTGAAAGACATAGCTCTGTTGGATGCCTTTATTTCTACCTTTGAATTGTCTTCAACCTCCCTTGCTCAGACTTTTCAGGCCCCAAATTCTTCTTTTAATTTTAATTCAAATGATAAAACTGACATTTTACACTTTACAATGTATCACGTTATATTTACCATCATAATTTAAAACTATATACACCTTTTCTTCCCTCCAGAAATCAGCCCTGAATTATGGTTCTTTTTTGGTTTCCTCCATGATGATTTGAGAATGCTGATTTGAAAGGGAGAATATAATGTTAAAGATTTTGTATGGGCACACATGGGGCAGTAAGACAACAGAATGGTAATCCTATTCAAACTTATCAAAGTGTCAACAGAAACACGTTTCTCAGATCAATTGTCATGTAATTCTGGCAAGTTCCAGGTTGAATGTGTGTGTGTGCGTGTGTGTGTGTGTGTGCGTGTGTGTGTGTGTGTGTGTGCGCACACACACATATTAAGGCTGTTTCAGGCTTTATTCAATATCCCACACTGAACATTTCTTTCATGAAAATGAAATACCCTTTATAGGTGAAAGACAGATTCCTTTCTCATTTATTTAATCTCATAATATCTTATTTGTCTAATGGTAAGTCTTCATTCATGTCATTTGAGTGTGTCGGTTGTAGTGCAGAACCTCAGCTATCCGGTCACCTTAGCTTTTATCTAGAAAGTAAGAAAATGATCAGGATATCTGTGACAATAATATATCATATGACACTTGATAGAGTATTAAGTCCAAAAGCAGTCAGAGATGTGCAGAGAAAGTAAGCCAATTTAATAAAAGGGGACAAAGAATTGCAATGACATAAATCCCCAAAGCAATTTTATAGTCAGTATGTTGTTTACACAGGAACCAGGGAACTGCCTGAAGTTGAGATGTTTTACTGAATCTCTAAACAGTATATGCCATTTTGGCTTTATTGCCAAGATGTTGCCCATGTATTAGTGGTGGAGTCAGAGGAATGCAAGTAAGAAAAGGCCAGTCCTCGAAGAGGAAGACTGAAAGTGAATACGCATGCACACCTTAAAGGAGAGAAAGCTTTATCAAATGAGCTAGCTCTGAAAAGGAAAATTTTTATTATCGCATCTAACACATGGGTTTACCCCTCTTCATTTTGTTTATCTATAATTGTGCCTGACACATTACTGATGCATCATCTAAGCTACAAAAATATATGCTATTGAAGTCATCAAAGAAGCCTGTGTTAGGTCATTGCAGATTTTCCTTATATTCATAAAAAACCCAGCAAATCTTTTGTAGAGTGCCTGTTATGTACTGAGATACAACAAAGAAGGAATCATACAGCTTTAAGTGAGAATTATCAATTGTTAATGATTCTTAATTGAATTTTAAGCACAGTCTTTTAATCGTATCAATCCACCTAATGATCTATCATCAAGCCTACATTGTCTTATCTATTCCAAAAAGTACAGTGAGTTGCTTTGTCTTGCCTAAATTCTGATGCATAGGGCTCTGCCTATAGGATTCCACTGAAATCACCACAGCGACAGAACAGGATGCTTAGCCTACTTCAGCTCGCTACTTTCTTTGTTAATTACACTAAAGCCCTTACAACCTGTTACAGAATTTTGTCTGGCTTCAACCCTGATCCCCATTTTAGCAATTATCTTCCTTAAAATTAAAACAACAAAAATGAGGCTACTCTATGTCTTCTGAAATTCCTATAATTCAATGGAACTTCAGATTTACACATGTATTCATTTGTTTGTTTAGTTGACAGTGTTTTTACCTGGAAACTTGTCTTCTTTTCAATGACTTGACTGACTTTGCAATTTCCTTATCCATTTTGGATTTTTTAATATTCTTTTTTTTTAATTGACTGGCTATCTTCTGAAGTCTGAAGATAGTTCTTCTAGCCCCAACTTTAAGAAAGGTAAAAAAGTAAGAGTTAATTTTGGGGCTGAGATTGAAATATTCTTCTAGCACTTACAGGCAGCAAGACATTTGCAAGCTGAACAAGATCTAAGTGCTTCTGTTCTGTTCCCTTGTTGTAAAATGGGGAAAATAATAGCACCTTACCCACAGAATTGTGGTAAAATTTAAAATTGATTCTTGTAAAGTGCTCAAAATCATGACTGCAATATAGTAAACATTCAAAACTATTAGATAATTATTTTTCACGAAAAACATTAGGTGTTAAATGTATGTTGTTTCTCTGTAAACAATGTAAAATCAATTTTTATTGATATTATTATTTTCATACATGTTAGCTCACTTGAAGTTATAAATCAGTCAATAAGATCATATACATCTGGGCCACTGGTGCATATTTAACTTTTATCATGCATAAAATTCTTAACTTGTTATACAGATTCCAGTACAATAAGGCATTTTAGATATCTGACTGCAAGAGAGACACTGAGCTTTGTGGTCAGAATGTAGTCTCCATGTGAGACTGATGGGCTCTACCACCTGCTAGAGGCTTGATCTTAGACAAGTACATTACTATTCAGGCTGAATTATGGGCATAGTTCCCTTTTTGAGTGTGGCACTTGAAGCCTTTTTAATCCCAAATTTTTTATTGCATTTACAGACTCAGGGGCAGGGGATAAGAATTCCATTCATTCTCCTTTAGATCTTTCTTTGTTTTTGAGGATAAGGAAGAAGAGCTTCACATCCCTGAGCTCTAGATATTGATGTGGTTTATGTGTCCTATGTAGTCTAATGTTTTCTGGTCTACCTAGAGGCTGCTCTCCACGTTCTCACGCTTCCCTACAGGAAAAGTATTAGATCAGTTATCTCCACCAGGATTCCTGCAGGGTTCGTCTGGTTGCAACCATCTTCTCTCTGGCCCAGGCTACAGCTAAGACTTAAGGGCAAGGTGGCCATATTCTAGCTGCTACAATGCAAGAGTCTGTTTATGTAAAACAAAAGCATACTCATAAGGTACAAAGAAACCTGCCATATTACAGTTGTTGGATATAGTAGAATGGGACTTTTATAAATACTTATTTCTGCAAATCCTACAGAACTGAGTTTTTAAAAGCGAAACACTATGAACTATAACACATAGGAAGAAGTAGAATAATCTAAAATGTAGCTAAATGATTTACCACAAAATATAAAACTGTGTAACTACCACTTAGGCGATGAAACAGAACGTGGCAAGGACTTGAAAAAGCCCCACTTTGTGTTCTCTTTGGACCACCACCCCTTCCTCTAAGCAAATTCTGCTCTTCTAACACTATAGTTTACTTCGATCTCTGTTAGTTTTAAAACACTGTATAAGCGGAATCACATGTGTTGTATTCTTTTTAGTGTGTCTCCTTTCGTTGAGTATTGTTTCGTCGAGTATTATGATTATGTTTGAGATTCAACCATGTTGCAGCATGCAGCAAAATTGTATGCATTTTTATTGTGTAGTTTTGCATCATACAAATATAATACCACTTGTCTCTTCTATTAATTATATTTCTGTAATATAAAACATTATTATAAGTATCTTAATTATAATATGTCCCATCTACTATTAATGTTCATTTTGTTTGTTTATATTAGGAATACGGGTGATACACACATTTCTTTACTTTACTTTTGGTTCATGTGAAGACACATTTCTATATAGTATACCTGTAAGCATAAACATTGGTTCATAAAGCTGAATTTTTCTAAAGTAATTGTACTAATTCACAGAACCACTGGTATAGATGATGGTTCTGTTTTGCTTCGTATCTTCACTGATATGTGGTACTGTCAATTTATCTATGGTACTAGATAAGGACTGATATCTCATTTTAAACATAATTTTTATTTTCTTTTCTTCTTATGAGGTGAAGCACTTCCTCCCAAGTTTATTGTACATATGTAGTTTTTCTTTTGTAGCATGCCTCTTCAACCCTAAAGCTTATTTTCCATCAGGTTTTCAGCCTTCTCTTTGTTGGTTTGTAGATAGTCTTTCCATTCCAGACCTGTTCCCTTTATTTGTTAAATGTAGTACATATATCTTCTTCCACAATGATTTGCTTTTACATTCTCCTCTTGGCTTTTTGTTTGTTTGTTTACTTGTTTGTTTGAGACAGAGTCTCACTTTGTCGCCCAGGCTGGAATGCAGTGGCACCATCTCAGCTCACTGCAACCTCTGCTTCCTGTGTTCCAGCAATTCTCCTGCCTCAGCCTCCCAAGTAGCTGGAATTACAAGCACTGTACACCACACATGACTAACTTTTTTGTATTTTTAGTAGAGATGAGGCTTCACCATGTTGGCCAGGCTGGTCTTGAACTCCTGACCTCAAGTGATCCACCAGCCTTGGCCTTCCAAAGTACTGGGATGACAGGCATGAGCCACCACACCTGGCCCCTCTTGGTTGTTTTTAATAAAGAGAAATTTTAATTTAAATTTTCTTAAATGCAGTAATTTTCTTTATGGTTAAATTATTTATGGTATGGTTGGAAATAATTTCCCTAAAAATTCTAGAAATTCTTTCAAGGCCATGAAGTTATTCTTCCATATCATTTTCTAAAAGCTCTGTTTTACACTCACATTTATTTTTATAGTAGTTTATAAATAGTGTAGGACAGCAAATAGAATTTTCTATTGCCTAATCACAGTTTATTAGATATATGGATATTCAGTTGCCCTATCACAATTTATTGAAAAGTTTGTTATTCCCTGTTGCTCTTCAGGAGAAATGTTGTCACAGTTTACTTACTGCTCATGTAGGGCTGAATTTCCTTCCAGACTCAGCATTCTATTCCCTTCTTCTATTTTTCTGTATTTGTACCAATACTATTCAGTACTAAATGCTGTAGATATAGAGTAACTTGATACCTAATCGAACTCTTTCCACTTTGCTCTTCAAGATTATCTTGGCCTGATGGCATTTTTATACCACTTTCTAGAAACATCCCAATTTCACAGACACAAACACTACCCACACCCTGTTAGAATAAGGATGAGTATCACATATAATTTCTGGATTAATTTTAAGAGAATCTAAATTTTATAATGTAAACTTTCCAATCCATAAACATGACTTAGTCTCCTATTTATTGAGATTTTTAACTTCTTAATGCCATCCCAACCTCCACACCAGTTTTTGCCATAGAATCACCTGCTATTATAGTTCCTGGAAGATGATAAACATATTATCATAAATAAAATGGAACCCAATGTCTCTGTAAAGATACTATAATGAGAAAACTGAAAATGGGCGTGGCTTAATTGGCTTCCTAGTTCAAGAATATGTTCTTTTCTTGTTATAGCAAAATGCAGTTTAATTTAATAAATGGTGTCTTTGCCAGGAGGTGGCGAGTCAGTCTGTGACTCACATTATATAATGAGCACTTATTATTTTTTGCTGGTCCTGATATGAAGAAACCTAAACCATCCATCCTAGCAATGCAAAACTGAGTTACACGACTTAACTATCCATTCAAAGGGCCTTATTGACCTAACAGCATTTATTAGTTGAAAAACAGACAGACAGAATTTCCCTGAGTCTTTCTTACTAGAGCTAGCAGAACTTCAATAAAAAAAATGTAATTCTAGCTCAATAGGCTTTGCAAATTTTAATTTTGGCCATGTTTAAATTCTTTCTCTTTAACCTAAACTTTACAGTCTGTATCTCTGCTCTGGTTTGTAGTTGCATTTTCTCTGTGGAATCAGCTTTCTTCTCTGAAAAAACAGAAATATAATCTCATTTTATGAAGAATCCTATCTTCCTTAAGTGCATCCAAATAGTTTTTTTTTCCTGTAATGCTATGAAACATACTCCAGTAAAGCTTAATGCAGGGAGTCATCATTTGCTCCCATGTTGCCTAATTTCACATGGCCTCTAAACACATTCAGATTCAGAATGTGAGATGGTAAAACTCTCTCTTCAAAAGATGAACCGTAATTGAATTATCAACTTCAACCTCAAGGATGAATAAATAGAAATATGGAATCATTTTGTTTAGGTATTCCCTATTTTGCTTAAAATTTTACTTCATTATATTTTCCTTAGTTGACTTTTTCACATATTGATTTTCCCCTTTGAGCTCAAAGATATTTACTTGGGGATATGTGATGTTTTTTCATTTGAAATATATTAGATATAGACCCAAACCTTCATCAGGTAGCAAAATTAATACTCAAATAACATAATCAATAAACAATCATTCTCTTTTATTTATTTGCTGTGAAAATCTCACAGCCAACTTATTTGAGTAATAATTACTTGTTTCTAGATGAGCAATCTCATCATGTTTGTCAGAGTTCACTTCTAATATTTTAATTGTATTTTATATCTATATATAAATGATAATCCCAGTACCAAAAAATGTAGATATAATTCCTGCCCTATATTCCATGGAGGCAACATTGGACAGGTAATTTTTCTAATTCCACTTTCTGCATCTGGAGATAATAAACTTTAAGGAGTTATTTTGAAAATTAAATGATAAAGCCCATCAATATATATAATAAACTGAAAAGTTCTTTATCTAAATATATGTTATTTTTACTGAATTGAAATCTGGCCAGTGATCTTTATAAAACAGGCTTAATTTTCAAGAGCTTGTATTCTTGAAGGTGAAATCAGACCTAACATTTTCAAGAATGTAATCCACAAATAAAAATTATAACGATAATAATAACAACCATCTGTTTCAATTTGGGATGTATCTGCTTGGTTACTCTACTCCTGGGTAGCCATTTTCATTTCTTTCTTTCCTAAATTTTTAACATCATATGCTTAGGCCATAAGAGTGGTTTCTCAGAGACACTGAGCACAAACATGGTGTGCATATGAGTTTTTTTTTTTTTTAATAAAACAGTGTTATATTTGGATAGAGGAAAATAGGACCTAAAAGATATGGCTACCATCCTTATATTTTTGATACCCAACTATTCTTTAGATATAATATATATCATTTTTAAACTTTAGGTGAGACACATAGAATTTTGTCCAAACTGAAATATATTATATTGCTTATTATAATTATATTACAATGTAATAATGTCATTACTGATTAGTTTACCTAAAATTACAGTCAATGTTTGAACGGTTGTAGGAATTTCCAGCACTTTGGCTGGCATTATGTTTGCTAAAGCCTTAGATAACTTTAGATGTGCATGATTTTCCCAATAGACTGTTCAGTATTTCATTTTCCTTGAAACACAAACAAATATGCTGTCTGCGTGCCCGCCTGGATGGCCAGAATCCTCTGGGGAACGCACTGATTGTATCTAAAGGCAGACATTTAGCACATCCTCAGATGCTGGCAGGTAGCAGGCATAATAAGCAGTGGGATTTCCTGGTATGTAGCATGCCTCTGAAACTGAGAGGAAACATACATTTTATAATTTCTGAACCTTAGCAATATAGAACACTATATGTAAGGCTAGGCAATATTTTGCACCACGCCATTTTGGAAGTGTTTCAGGCTATTCATATCCTATTCAGAGCACTGAAAAAGCTGGTGTGGAGATTAGGTGACAACCCCAGTGTTGAGGAAAAAGTAAATGAAGAGATGGTTTTAGCGGTATTTGCTTTCACCATTCCTGCCTCAGTGCTTGCCATAGACTGTACTTTAAGTAAGTATGTCTTCCTTGGATACCAAAGTGTCACTTCTATTTGATCACGTTCAGCATTGCAATTTCAGAATAATAGGCATAGCATAGTTTGTTTAATCAGAGCAAAGACATTGAAGGTGAAGTTGTTAGTACTATTTTACAAGTTATATTTATCCCCAGTGAAACATTCCTTGACTACACACAGGTGAGTTACTTGAAAAAGCAATTAATCTTGGGAAAATTCACTACTTAGATGCATATACTATGACGGGCAAAGGGATTTTGTTTTTTCATATAAATTTTATTATGTGTTTTGGCTTTGTGGTAAAGATTATCTAGTGCCAAGAGTTATTTGAAGGTAAATGATGATAATTCAAAATGAGATTGCAGAGATATATCAGGATTTCATTACAAATTGAGCAATTTTTTAAAAATACTATTATGCTTAGATACTTTTCCAAGTCTTGCCTACTTTTGGAAAGAGGTACCACAAACCGCTAGATAATATGAGTAAAATATGTCGATGTTAGTACTGGAATGCTGAGGGATCAAATTTACACTAAATTTTTTATTTTAAAAATGGCCATGTAGTAATTGAAAGTAAAAGCATTTAATACTTGATATTGAGGAAATTTAATTCAATGTAAAAAGTATTGTAAAAGTTAATTTGCAATCCATTACATTATATTTTTGGGGTACACAAGAAAAACAGTTTGATGAGGTGTACATTTTTTTAAAAAAGTTTGTTCTTCTTACAATAATGAGCATTTGAGAGAAGCATATTAGATTCAGCAAAAGAAAATGTTAGTGAATTTGAAGGCATACTAAACTACTTGGATGATGATCATCTTGAATTCACATGGTCTGCCTAATAATCAAATTATTTAAAAATATATAAATATACATGCTCAAATTCAATTGTTTTTACTATACGTGTGTGTGCAGCATTTCTAACATGTAGTCAACCTGATGTGAATTATGTTTGCCTTTCTCGTTTTTAGTTTTGACATCCGTTTTATATTTTTGTGCCATTTGGAATGTAGGTCAAAAATTTTTGCATCATAAAAGACATTAAATAACCTTCCAAAATGAATTGTAGACAATAAAAAGTAAGCCTTTTGTGCGTGTACATCTGCTGTTCTCCCTACAATTTCTAGCACTAACATGAGAGGCGGTAATTTTTCCTTTTGCTTCCTTTTGTTTACTTCTCTCTCTCTGAATGTTTTCTGAATACTTTGGAACAAATGACAAAAAAAAAAAAAACTGATTTGGTTGCTCTGAAGGACGTACAGATAAGGATTACCTACATATACCTAAGGACACAGGCAGGGAAGGGTTATAAAAGAATGCTTCTGTACAGGAAGAACCAAGAGGTCTGTTAAATTGTATTACAAAAGCGTATTACTGTCATTATCTCCAGGATTCTGCCCAAGCGAAGATAATCCATTTTCACCTTGACTGCCAAGCAGAAATTTTATACTCTTGTCACCCAAAGGAATTAAAATATTATCTTTTTATGCCAAAACTCAGACCAGAACACAAAATTTCAAAACTGGGCAGGAGTCAATAAACTATAATGTCTTACGTGGAGAAAGAAATCCCACTGTGAATGATAAGCAAAGCAGATGCCACCAACATTTTGTTGGCTATCATGGAGGGAAAACCATTCTTTATAGTAACGTTATGAAGACTGGAAACATAAGGGCTACATTTGAATAAGCACATAAAAATCATGAAAATAGTAAAAACGTATGCAAAGAATTAAAGTACCGATTCAAATAGGCAGTATGCTATTTAAAGTAAACAAGAAACAAGACAGGAACGGAACACATAAAGTGAACAACCAAAAAACACTTTTAGGAATGACCAAATCAGACAATTCCACAGTACTACAGGGGGGTGTCTTTTATTTCTAAAAAGGCAAAAACAGACCCTTTCTTTATTCAGTTGATATGAGCTAAAATCTCTTCCCTACGCTAGCACTCTTCGCTGTTTGGAAGCTGAACCTATAGGGCAGATGGATGTAATCACAGTTGTTGTTTGTGTTGTTATTTAGGAAGAAAGAGTAAAGCATTTAAGAACATTCAAATGGAAGAGTAGGAAACCCTGAGGTACTTATCACAATTTAAAAGTTCTTCACATGTACCCCAAAACCTAAAATGCAATTAAAAAAAAAGTAGCAGAAGAACATTACTTCACCTCACACCTATAACCCCAGCACTTTGAGAGGCCGAGGCGAGCAGATCACCTGAGGTCAGGCGTTTGATACCAGCCTGGCCAATATGACAAAAACCTGTCTCTAATAAAAATACAAAAATTAGCTGGGCATGGTGGTGCATGCCTGTAATCCCAGCTACCTGGGAGGCTGAGGCAGGAGAATCACTTGAATCTGGGAGGTGGAGGTTGCAGTGAGCAGAGATGGCACCACTGCACTCCAGCCTGTGAAACAGGATGAGACTTTGTCTCAATGAAAGAAAAGTAAAGAAAAGAAAGAGAAAGAGAAAATTACTTTATCTGATATCATAGATAAGCACCTAGTATTTGCTCCAATCTGTAGGACATCAGAAATTTACCATCTGATCCAGATTTTTTTTTAGTATAAGGATGTTTGTTTTCTTCAATTAAAAATATTAGAGTTAAATTCTATATGCAGCAGTTTGAACCTAAACATAACATTTAACAAATTATAGGATGTCAGTATCTCAGATCCAGCAAGGTTAAACTGTACATTAGATGAATGCATTTAAAAATTTGTTTCAAACGGTTTAACTAGTTAATTCTGGATAATGGTGCACATCAAATCTGTATTTTGTTACTCTTTTTGCCTTAATCCAATTCCTTTCTTTCTTTGGTAATTAAACAACCACAAAAATAAAGAAATAACAGCTCTTTCACATTTACCGTGAACGATAAAGCGGTAAGTTGTGAATAGTCTTGATCCATATTGATGAAATGTTGCACTTAGAATTCAGGCAGTACGACCACAAAACGAAAGAAGATTAAAATCACTAAATCTGATCTGTGAGAAGATTAAAAACAAGCCTCTTATAATCTCTCATTGTTGCCAGAAGTTGATTATAAAATTAAAAGATCCTTCTACCCCCTCACCAGGAGTTTTATGAAGTATAAACCATGAACATCACTAGAATTTTGAACAAGAAACTTGATAGAATTGTTTAGCTGAAGCTATTTTTCCTATAGAATATTTCTCAAGATTTCATCATTGTAAAAGCAGTTTTAACTTTATTTCCTCAAGGTGTTTATTCTTCTTATGCATTTAATAATGACACTATAGCTTTTCATGCAAAGAGTACTTATTTACAAAGTATATATGTCTCTATTCATACAATTAGAGTCATGGATTACAAGTTAATAGTAGATAGAATACAGTCACAAATGTATTAGTCCATTTTCATGCTGTTGATAAAGACATATGTGCGCCTGGATAATTTATAAAGATAAGGAGGTTTAATGTACTTAATTCCACATGGCTGGGGAGGCCTCACAATCATGGCGGAAGGCAAAAAGCACATCCATGGTGGCAGGCAAGACAGAAGGAAAGCCACGTGAAAGGGGAAACCTCTTATAAAAACATTAGCTCTTATGAGACTTATTCACTACCACGAGAACACTGTGGAGGAAACTGCCCTCATGATTCAATTATCTCCCACCAGGTTCCTCCCGTAACACATGAGAATTATGGGAGCTAAAATTCAAAATAAAATTTGGATGCTTGCTTTTATTCTGGGCATACTGGCAGCTGATTAGATTGTGCCCACCCAGATTGAGGGTGGGCCTGCCTTTCTTAGTCCGCTGACTCAAATGTTAATCTCTGTTGGCAACACACTCATGATACACCCAGGAACGATACTTTGCATCCTTCATTCCAATCAAGTTGACACTCAATATTAACCATCAACCAAGTTTAGCACAAATCCCCTTCATTTGCAAATCTGGAAAAAGAAAACTAAAGTCTGTTAAGGATTTCCCTCCCTGGCTTACAGGATTCCATCAAGAGGAATGAAGAGGGAGCTCAAGAAATTTCTTATATTTCGCAAAACTGCAGCAGCCTTACGCTACTTTTGCCTTTTATTCATGTTTAAATTCGTTATGACTAGAAGCTGAAAACTCACTCTGCTACCATAGAGTCTTTGCTTTGATTTCTCCTGTCCTTGTGCCTAGAGCCCGCTTGATTCTAGATTTCCTGTGGTTATGGCCCTCAGCTTCAGGTCCTTACACCAATGCCACATTTTTAATGATGTCTTACATAGACATCATAGAAGGCACTATTATCCCTTCTCCTTTCAGTGTTCCTTATCCTTCTCTTATCCCTAATTTTTATGTATAGGATATATTGCTATTGACAAATATTTGTGAGATATGTATATACCTATATACAGATACATGTAACTTATTTGGTTATCCATATGTCCTTACTAGACTGTAAGCTCCAAGAAAGCAAAAACATTGCCTATTGTGTTCAACGATGTATCTCCTGTACCCAGGACAGTTCCTAGTCTATAATTAGTGATCAACAAATATTTGCTGGTTCTTCTGCATATGGATATTCAGTTTTTCCATTGAATGAATGAATGATTTGATAATACTGGAATATCTCTTGAGTTTATATCATTATTGGAAAGAAGATATTTATATGCCGCTAAATTAATTACTCTTAGCTGGTGGGGAAATGTATCCCCAAACTAGGAGCACTGTGTTTTCTCAAAGGAACTAAATGTAGCCTGAGAAATCTTTTTTTAAAAAAAAACTATAAAAGACCCACAAAGGCCTATACTTAGCATCTATTCCAAGACATGAAAGAAAATGTATTTTCCTTTCTAATTTTGTCACTTGGAGAAATACTCAGTCCAGTTATACCATAAAAAATAACATCACTGGGTTTGTGTATTATAAATATATAATATTTGTGGCTTTTATGACATATGTACAAACAATACACAGTAAGTATGATCTGTCTTTTCTGTTCTGAAAATAATGGCACAGTCTGAATCATCAGAAGTAAAATTGGAAAAATGTACCAAAATAATTCAAGTGGATAAATGATACCTAAATACATAGACATATTTGTATATTTTTGACAGTGTTTGCTTCCTGAAACGATTCCTGCAAAAATGTGAGACCTCTTTCTAAATGAACTCTAGTTGGTTTATCTGGAAAAGTTGTACTTCCGTAATAAGCAATTAGCACTCTCTAAGGCTAAGAAATTGTGTGTTTTAAAAAAGTAAATAAATATTGATTTCCATTTGGCCTGAAGAATTTTGAAACTCCGCTTGTCTAGCACAAAAGTGCCTTGCTACTACTTTTGTCTGATACTAGGCTCTCAATTTTTCTCCTAATTCTGAATCATACCGAAGTAAACTCTTGATCTTGTATCAAATGTAGGGAAAACATTTCCCTTTAAATTACTTGCAAACAGAACTTCCTTGATCTACCGAGATCTTACAATCAAAGATACTTGCAATTCTTAGTAAACTTTTCATTATTTCAGATTATGAAAATGAAGAGAGAGACACACACATTCATAAACATACACATACACAGATATAATAGAGGTATATTCTTTGCTTAATTTTGTGAGTTTCATAGCTTATAGACTTGGAGAATGATCAAGTTGGTTGATTTTTATAATCTACTGATTGTTAATTAACTTTGTTTTATTCCACAATACATTTTTGTAAGATGATAGCATACATAGTTGTGAATGTTATGAATTCTGTTTTAAAAAAATATCTTAAATCACATTGCTTAATCAAGTATTAATAGTTGAATTTGTCTTATTAAGGACTTTCTTGTGACCTTTAATATGATAAGTAAATTTGTATTGATGCTAGTCTGCAATTTTAAGCCATAAAAGTTCAGTCTACAATATGCGTGCATTTCATTCCAGGGAAAATATTAGCTGTTTTCACAGCTTACTCTCAATATCCAGATATAACGGAATTTCTATTTATCAGCACACTGCATAATGGCCAGGCCAATATACACATTTTAAAGGGCAATAATCACTTAACATTGTACTATGCATTTGGTTCCATGTCATCACTTGCCTCTACTAATCATAATAGTCCATGTATTGGCTGAAATCCCTACCACATTTTTCATTCCATCAGTTTTGGTTTTATGCATTTTGAAGTTCTGCTACTAGGTTCATACACATTTAGAATTGTTTTATGTTTTTGATGAATTTGCCCTTTTACTATTATGAAGAGTCTGTCTTTATCCCACATAATAATCCATATTTTGAAATATGCTTTGTCTGAAAAGCTACTCCAGCATCCTTATGATTAGTTTGTCGCCAATATCAGTATTAGATTTATCTCTGTCTTTATATTTAAATTGTATGTCTTTTAATTAGTATATGGTTTGTTTATTTTAAAACACAATTTGTCAATGTTTGCTTTTTTAGAACTTCGAATCCATGAGCTTTTAGTGTAATTATTAATATATATAGCTGGATTTGAAATTATAGCTCTTATACTTGCTTTCCACTTTCTAATCTGCTCTGGTTTGTTCTTTTTCCCTTTTCCTTTTATTTACACTATTTGTTTATTATCTATACAATTTTTAAAATATGGTCTCTCAAGATTAAATAGGCACTGGCAGCGTACCCTAGTCTCCCTTTAGACCGTGTACCACTTCACATACGAGGCCTCCAAGCCCCTCTACTTCCATTTACACTTTACCCTCTGGGTTATTGTTCCCACAGCCTTTACTTCTACATATGTTATACATTCTATAATTCTCAACTATTAGTTTGCTTTAAACAGTAAAAGACTTATCAGAGAACGTTGCGAATAAGAAGAAAATCTTTTATATTTACCTACAGATTAAACGTTTCTCATTTTTCATTCCTTTGTGAAGTTTAGCGTTTCCATCTGGTGTCATTTTTCTTCCCCACGAGGAAGTATCTCTTTATAGTTTTTTCGGTGCCGTTTGTTGGCAGCAAATTCATCTAGTGTTTGTTTGACTAAAAGCAAAATTATATTTTTTAAAAATAATTTTGGCATCAATTTTTGCTGGATGTAGAATTCTATTTGACAATGTAGTTCCACTTTTCTTCTGGCTTAATTAAATGGTTTCTCAGCAAGAAGCCTGCAGTAATTATTGTCTCTGTTTTGTGTTTGCTAAACTTCTTGAATCTGTGAGTTGTTTTCATCAAATGTAGAAAGATTTTTGACATTACTTCTTGAAATTATTTTTCTACTCGTCTTTCTCCCTTTAAAACTTCCAGTTTCACATGTGTTATAAAGTTTACTATTGTCTCACAGGTAGTTCACTTCATTTTTTCTGTCTTTTTTTCTCCATGTGCTTCAATTTGCATACTTTCTTTTGCTATGTCTTCAAATTCACTAATCTTTCCATCTCCTGTATCCAATATGCATTTAATACCATCTAGTGCATTATTTATATCATACATTTTACTTCCACCTGTAAAAGTTTTATCTGATTACTTTCCTGTACATTCCATTTCTTGCCTAATTATTTCATGGTTTCCTTTAACTACTTGAACAAATTTATAACAACTGTTTTATTTTATAACATTACCTCTGTTGTTTCTGGTTATGCTTCTACTATGTAACATTTCTCCTGGCTAACAGTTCACTTTTTTTTTCTTCTTGGCATGTATAATAACTCTTTATTTGATGCTCATCATTGATTTTTTATCAACCGAATGCTGGATTGTCGTGTGTGTGTGTGTGTGTGTGTGTGTGTGTGTGTGTGTGTGTGTGTTTCAATGTAAGATAGATTTTGTCTGAGTAACCAGTTTAGTTGCTTGGCGATCAGCTTTTTTTCCAGAGCTTATTTTCAAGCTTGTTTTGTGTGGGTATTCAGCCTTTGTTCTAAAGCTAGTCTAGTTCTACAACAAAGGTGACAATGTCTAGGGTATCTACTAAATATTCAGTGAGAACTCTCCTCTCTGGCAGGTCAAATGTAAAATAATTGCCCAGTTTACACCCTCTTCCCTCAATCTTTCCTGCTCAGGTAGGTAGAGTTTTATTTTACAAATATGCAGCTTAATATTCAGCAACAAAGTCTAAGGGAACCCAGGACAGATTTCTAGGGGCTTTTCTCCTTGTAGCTTTCCAACTCTCTAATTTTTCTCTACAAAGCCCAGCCATCTCTACCTCCCCATGAGGTACATCGCTCTTTATTATATTTGTCTTCAACAGTTTTGCATGTGTGTGAATATGTATCAACACAAAATACATCAACATACTCTCTCAATATATGTAAATATAACTCTATATGTGTGACTATGTAGATAGTGAACACATTCTAATCTAAGCAAAGATCAATCATTAGAAGACAGAGTATGTGCAAAATATTACATCGTGTCTAGAACATGATAGGATTCATTAAGGAGTAGTTCCTTTGTTCTCTTCTCCTTTCCCTCCTCTATTTCATAGACGAATTGGTCCATAAGTATAAATATATACTAGCATGCGATCATCATTTGCAGCTGTTAACATGTTAAAAAATTCAAAACAAAACATGCAATGTGTTATCCATGTGAAATATTAAACTTTATTGGTCTGAAAACTAAAAGTCACAGGACTCCCCCTTCCCGATAAATATGATAGAACATAAATACTCTGTCATGTTTCCCAAGGAGATCTGAACTTTGCAAAATATTGAATTTTGATTTATATTTTTAAGCCTTGTGAGCTTGTGATTCATTAACAGCCATCTTCGTCCCGGTCTGCCTCTGGGCACTGATGATGCTGCCAGTGTGGGAGCAGTGGGAGGTGATATAATAACATG
This sequence comes from Sapajus apella, assembly GCF_009761245.1. Taxonomy (NCBI): domain Eukaryota; kingdom Metazoa; phylum Chordata; class Mammalia; order Primates; family Cebidae; genus Sapajus; species Sapajus apella. The sequence goes on from NW_022436949.1 coordinate 37,885,611, forward strand.
GCATCCTCTTATGGGGTATTACAGTGGAATTATAAAGCAACTATTGAACTCAGTTTTGGAAGACTTTTCCTTATCTTAACATTTTCAAAGTCAATTAAACCTTTAAGAAATCATTTATATATAAAGTGCTAGTTTGGAATCTTCAGTGAATAAAATAATAAAACGCTTATCAGTATATTACTATCTTTAATTAATCTACCCAATTTCACAAACTGAGTAGACACTGACAAATCTAGAATCTTCACCACAATTAATTGCTTTAATGTTCACAGGTCAGTGCTCACATTGATAATGATTTTTAAAAGTCAGACTTACAAAAAATAATTTATTTCCAATAACCTAAATCTTCTTTTCTCAACTGGAATGGGGACGGTTTAAAGAGATTCTATGGGGATGGCTTGGAGGTGACCCTGTCACAGTTGGCTAATTCAATGTAGAACTTCTAGAAAATAATAAGAGATAAATTAATAGTATATAGAAGCTCTAATAACGTAGACCCAGGAAGTTTAGGCAAATGTATTTTATTAACGAAATTATGTTTTTATTTGTCTTATAAGGTCATTTCAGTAATACATTTCATTTTTCCACATCCTCATTTGGCATTGCTTTTTAATAACTTGATTTGAAAGAGATTTAAGCTTTTTTCATTTCCTTTTTGCCTTTTCTCTACCTATTTGCTATAAATACATAGGAACTTAATCAAAACATGCTAATTTTTTAAAATTATAAAATAAACACTTATAAAGAAAAACATTTTTGATCTCTTCTTGTTACTTTCAACTTAAGTTGTTTCTCATGCTAATTTTTTTTAAAAAATAATTTCTTCTTGCATATTTGGATGCCAGAGAAAATCACAAGTATTTGTAAAACAAAAGTCATTTGAATGAAAGAACATAGCACTTTTATGGATGGTGTGAGAAAGTCAAATAAGTGCCACTTAATTGAAGTAAATTATAATCGGTATTCATCTTTATTTTATGTAGACATAAAGTTAAAAAATTAAAAGTTGGGGTTGTTTTGTCTGATACTGGTCACTGGATTTCAATCTATGAATTGATCATAGGGCAATAATACTTACAATATCTGTTTCTACATAAATGTTATCAATTATAAATTTATATTTTATTACAAAATAACTTTCAAACAAGAATTAAGAATATCTGATGCAAGATTTTTCTTGGCCCTTTTATCAGACTCATGATGAGGGTGAACATTTACTTGACTTCCTGTGCTCACCCCTTGCTGGAGGGAGCCTGCAAGTGAGTGAGTGAAGGACTCACAGCTGGACCAGGCACAAGTGAGTGAGTGTCGGACCTGGCCAGCCACTCCAGGTGCCAACACAGGAGCAAGCTCTGTGTGGGGCCCGCAGTCAGAGCAGGCAGGGTTACCTGCAACCCCGAAGCCCCAGAGGGCATGTTGTATGCTGTCTTAGCTCTGCCCCCTGCACACAGCTGTGTGTTATCAGCTTAGTTGCCTCATTGCATGGGGCAGCTGCCCTCTGCCAGCAAGAGCAAAGGGCCAGTGTGACAGCCTTTTTTGGATACCCACACTTGGTGGCTCTCAAACTTTTGTCCAGCATCCAAAAAGAATGAGGTTGATCGAATGCTTGAAGGATGGTGAAAGCAAAAAATTTTACTTAGCAATGGAAATGGCTCTCAGTGGAGAGGGGAGCGGGAAAGTATATGGGATTGGCAGGTAATCTTCCCCTGAAGTCTGGAGGGTTGTTTTGTAAAGTCAAACCATCTTTTCTGAGAAGTCCAGCTGTCTCTTCAGTCAAGCCGCCTCTCTCTCCTCTTCTGACTGAGTCTGGGGTCTTTATAGGCACAAGATGGGGAAGGTGGGGTGGGCCCTAAATAGTTTTGGAAAAGACAATATTTGATTGGCTAGAAGGCATTATTCAAAAGGAACCAACTGGGAGAGAGTGGGCAAACAGGAATAGACATTCTCACTTTGGGCCATGGATGTCAGGCTACTTTGGCTTAAAGGGAGGGTTTCACCGGGGACCGGCTCCTGTCTGCATAGAATTTTTCTGCCTGCTGCCTCCATCATTACTAGTATTAAATTCCCTTTTTTCCCACCAATAACGTACCCAACTAGATATATTTCAAGCCATATAATTATCAAACTTTTATTCAAATATTTCTGTGATTTTAATTTTAACATGAAACATTTTTATTATATTGTAATTATTTTTCATGAGTTCAGAGAAGCATATAAATTGTCATACAAAACTTCATAAATCAAAATTAAAACATATATGTTTATTATTTCCCCAAACAGATATTGCCACCTTTTGCCGTCAATTTAACTAAGAGGTCATAGATATAGTGAAATCATGTCTCTGTAAAAATCATGTTTATTTTTTAAGATTCACCCAAAAAGTTGAGACCTCTAGGACAATTAAGCTTATTTAAGCATCAAATGCATTTTCATACTTTAATCATTTTTGTAGATAGTGGATTGCAAGTGCCATGAGGACAGAACACTTTCTAACTTGCCTTGACCTACTTAGCTCCTGGTATAGTAACTGACACTTAGGGACTGACACTTAGGGAGTGCTCATTATGCAGGGCCACATGATATAATGCTGACTACAGACACAAAAGTCAAAATTTAGCTGGGCAGAATAATCACCATGAAAAAAATCTCTTTTTTTTGCTTGATGTGCTGATGTTTTCAGATAATCCTGATGTTCTGACTTGAATGGCTGAATTGGCTGGGCTTTCACTGTGTTTCTTTTGATGATATTAACTCTTCAGCCTGCCCATGCTGTTGGTGGTGGTTATGTTAGCCCCAACACCAAACAGCATCCTCCTTACAATGTGAATGGAATTTCTTCTGGTATAATTCAGAAAAACATAAGGCATGCTTTGATAATGAAAGGTTAATCAGTTATATTATTTTACCCTCATATCTCTAATGGATTCTACTGTTTGAGATTTGAAAGATTTTGTTTTTGTTTTACTTTGTTTTTTGCTGTTTAATATGTTCCTGATCCATTCTGGAGTCTCTAATGTTACCATATTAATTTTTCTAGAGTGTGTTATGTTACAATATGAACATGCAAACAACTTTTCATGTTGACCATAAACATGTGACTTATTCTAGTATAATAAATACATTATTGACTCAATTTGTTGATGATGTCTTGAATATTTTCTTTTCCTGACGTCATCTCTAATATACTTGCACTGTTATATTAAAATAATGCACTCACATCTATGCATTAGAAAAAGATGATTTTGATTTGGCAAAAAGAGTGTGCTTAGAAACTGAATAGTCTTAGCAAATATGGGAATGCCTTGATTCTTAGAAATGGAAGGGTTTTGACGGCTACTTTGAGTGACGAAGTTGATGTGTATGTTTGGGCAGGTGTTCTAGTGTCAGTCACAGGGAGGTTTCTTATTCATCTCACTTTGGAACCCTTGAGAGGCATCTAGTAAGTACATTAAACCAGTGATTTTGAACTTGGGAAAAACTGTGCCCCACAAGCAAGTACTTTCCAAAGTCTGCAGACATTTTTTGGTTGTTTCCTTGGGTTGAGAGTTGATATTGATATCTAGAAGTAGAGGCCAAGGATATGTTAAGCATCTTATAGTACACAGGACAGATCAGCACAACAAAGAATTAGCCCAAAATATCAGTAGTGACTGAGGCTATTTAGAAACCATGTCTTAGATTGAGAAAACACTGAACACCAGTGATATGGTTCTAAATGTCTAGGGTAATAATTCTTTTTCTGTAAAATCGCCTTTTACAGTTACACATTTTAGAGGACCATTTTACTCACTAAATATATTGATTGTGGTCAAATGAAGCATGCTATTGCACATCTTCCACCCAGGTCCCTCTTCTTCTACAAAAGGAAAACCACATAAAAGTAAATAAATTGAAAATCAAATGAGCATATTGTAGATATATTTTTATCTAACTACATGGTGTTTACTGTTTTCATTTGTTTTTGAGATGTAGTAAAACACGAAGAGGTCAAGTTATTACTGTAAGTCACAAATTAGTAGAATTCAAACCAAGAGCTTATATTTTGTGCTCAGTAAGCTTTTTAGTTCTGTAGGTGGAATAACTTTTTCACGTGGCAGACTTTCAGGTGCTTAATTATCTCAATCTCCGTATATCCCACACATCTTATACAAACTAAGATTCAGTTATGTAAATATTGCAATTATTGTTGCAACCAATGCCAAAAAAAAAAAATAAATGAACAAATCAAGTCATTTTGGGGCATGAAATATACCTCACTGAGCATCTCTTTTATTTATTTATTTTTAAAGGCTTACATAAAAATAGCTTATATATTGTCCATATAACAATCTACTGCTTCTGGTGATGGGCACATTTCTTCATGCAGTAATTCTGCAGTGCAGGGAAATAAGTGGAAAAGACATGATCACTTATAAAGTCTTTGTTCTGTTACACATCACTTCTATTTACCTCTGCAGTGGTAATAATTAGTACTTGACCACATTTAGAAAAGAATCGGGTCAAGAAAGTGGTTACTGGGAGAGCAGTTTACACCTTTCAATGTCAAATGCACGCTGTGGAACTTGGAGTACAGACTTTTGATGGAAAGGGTAACAGAGGAAAAAGAAAATTTTGCTTTCCATACCATGGAATTTATAATGAAATGTTTACCATTTATTCTGTATTTCTAATATGTCAGACATAATGTTATATGTGTTTCTCATATATTATTTATACACTGTTTTATCAAATAGGAATCACTGTCTTTATTCTGCATGAAACAAATTAGAAGCTTTTTGGAATGAATCATCTAAAGACTCACAGTTAGGTGATAGTAATGTTGAGATTTGCCATGTTCTAATGACCCTGTAATTGTTATAAGCCAAAATTTTGGGTGGATGACCTATGATTCAACTTCTGATTATAATTTTTATTTTCTTTCTTCTTTCTGATTTTATGTACTTGATTCTATATATATTTATGCACCTTTCTGTGCTTAATGTATTAGTGTCAATATACACCTAAGCTTTTAAACTGTGAATCAACATAGGCTGTTTGAATGTGGTCTCATATTTGAGTGTTATTTTGATAATCATTTTAACTAAAATCCTGTAAAATAGAAAATATTTTCTTCCTTTCTTTCCTTTGTTTCTTTTTTTCTTTTTCTTTTTTTTTTTTTTTTTTTTTTTTTTTTTTTTGAGACAGAGTCTTGCCCTGTCACCCAATCAGACTGGAGAGCAGTGGTGCAATCTTGGCTCATTGCAACCTCCATCTCCTGGGTTCAAGCAATTCTTGTGCTTCAGCCTCCCAAGTAGCTGGGATTACAGATCTGTGCCACCACATCCAGCTAATCTTTGTATTTTTAGTAGAGACAGGATTTCACCATGTTGGCCAGGCTGGTCTCGAACTCCTGACCTCAGATGATCTGCCTGCCTCGGCCTCAAAAAGTACTGGGACTACAGGCATGAGCCACTGCATCCTACCTATTTTCTTGTTTTCTTTAGAAGAGCTTGAACAGTGAGTCAGTAGAAATACATTGCAATTGGAGTGAACAACATGGCAACTAGATAGTTCTTTAAAAGTGTATTACCATTGTATTAATATTTTAAAGTTACTTCACTATTTAAGCCTCAGTTTTCCCATCTGTAAGTAGAAATAATGCTGACCTCACCAAGCAAAAAGTTATAACATTTATATTTATGAAGTGCCTATAAAGTACAAATATTAGACAAACATTCTCTGAGGACTGGTTCAACTATCTATTAGCCCCAGGATCCTTAAACTTTCCTAGCCTTAACTTCCTCATCTGTGAAGTTCATAAGATCGCCATTACGATAAAACGGCTTAATAAATAGATTAATGTCATATGTAACATAAGGTTAGCATTTAATATATATTAGCATTCGTATATGTATAAAAAGACATTCTTCTAAATTACATAATACCTTTTATGTGACTATTACAATGCCTAGTATTAAAAAATAATGGTTGATTATGGTTAGATTCCTCATGTCTCAACAAAATCTTTAATAAGCATCAGGTACTTGAAGAGATCATCTTATTTTAGTTTCCGCATGTTAAATAAGTACAACTAAGGTAATGATACAGCCAATTCAATTCAAGACAAAAAAAAAAAAAAAAGCTAGCAAAATAAGCAAGCAAACCTAAAAGATTTGACTTGTTGGTATAAAAAGTATAAAAGAAATTGAGCTTTTTGCTTGGTTTTAGTTTTTCCAAAAAATGTATTTGGTTAATTTCCTCTAAGTTGGCAAAGTTATGTGTATAGAGTGGTTCACAGTATTCATTTGCTACCATTTAATATTTGTAGGATATGTGTTATCCTCTGTTCCATTTGTGATAATGTTAATATATGTCATCTCTAGGTTTTCCTTACCAGTCTTGCTAGAGGTGTGTCAATTTGGTTGGTCTTTTTAAAAAGCAGCTGTTTGTTTCACTTATCTTCACTTGTTTTTGATTTCTACTCTTATTGTAATTTCCCTTGTTCTGCTTGTCTTGGGTTCATTTTTCTCTTCTTTAACTGGGTTCTTGAGATGAAATATCAGCTTATTTATTTGATACTTTTCTTTTGTAATGTAAGAATTTAGTGCTATAAGTTTACCGCTTAGTACTGTTTTGGCTGCATCCTACCCATTTTGATATATTTTCATTTTTATTCCGCTCAATGCATTTTAAAATTTTCCCTTGAAGCTTCCTTATTAACACATGTTTATTTAGAAGTTAGTTGATTGGGTTTTAGATTTTTGGATATATTCCTGTTATATTTCTGCTATTGATTTTTAGTTGATTGTATTGTGGCTAGAGAAGACAATGTGTATAAATTCAATCATTTTTAAAGAAATTGTGAGGTTAGTTTTATACTCCAGGATGTGATGTTTCTTGGAATGTGTAGCAGGAGCACTTCAAAAGACAGTTTATCCTAAAGTTGTTGGGTGGTAATCTCTAAATGTCTTTTAGTTCCTGCTGGTTGATGGTGTCGTTGCATTTTTCAGTATTTTTACTAATTTTCTGCATAGTTGTACTATCAATTGGTGAGAGAGGGGCGATGAAGTCTACAATTATAAAGATGAATTTTTCCTTCAGTTCTGTAAGTTTTAGTTTGACATATTTGTAGCTCCGTTATTTGGCACAGCCACTTAAGATAGCTATCATTTTGGTTGTTTGAACTTTCATCATTTTATAATATTCTTCTCTGTCCCTTTTAAATTGCTTTGATCAGATGTCTATTTATATCTGATATCTGATACAAATATAGCCACTATTGACTTCTTATTAATGTCATGGTGTATATTTTCCCATCTTTTTACTCTCAGCCTACTTACAGTGTGATACTTGCAGTGTCTTCCTTTTTTACAACACGTAGTGGAGTCATGTTATTTTTCCTGTTTGTCAATCTTTGTTTTCTAATGAGTACATTTTGACTATGTATATTTAATCTAGTTTTTGATATATTAAGACTGCTATCACATTTTTGGCTTTATCTTCATTTCCTCCTTTGTTTTTTTCTGTTTTATTTTTCCTGTCTTCTTGTTAGTTACTTGAACATTTTTTAGAGTTCATTTTTTTCTAGATTGTTTTTAAATGTAAGTATTTGTATAACTTCATTAGTTGCTCCTGTAGCTATTACATATATATAACTTATCACAGTAAATTGGTATTGCTATTTCACCATGTCAAGTAAAGTGTTGACAGCTTGCCTCCATTCATGTCTGTTTATCCTCCCTTTTAAAATAATGTAATTGTCTTTAATATTTCCATTCTATTTATTTCAGTCCAACTCACAACTTTATAATGAGTCAGTAACATAGCTTATTGACTCATAAAGTATCATCATTTTTGTTTTAACAAGAAAACATAGTTTTGATTTAAAAAATTGTTCAATGGAGAAAACTTGATAGAAGGAAAATCTTTTATTTACTCATATTATTATACTTTCTGTTGTTTTTCTTCTTGATATCCCTTGATTCCTTCTTTTATCATTTATATTTTAAGATTAAATTCTCTATAAATTCTTTTAGTTTTTCATCATCTGAAAATATCTTAACTTCTCTGATTTTCCTGAAGGATATTTGTGCTGAGTATAGACCTTTGGGATAACAATTTTGTTTTATTTGTCTTTCTCTCACACATGTAAAAAAATATTATATATTTATTTACAGCCTCCAGGGTTTCTAATGAGATAACTACTTTCATTCAATTGTTTTTTTCTTTTTGGGAAAGTGCCTTTACACCCTTGCTGCTTTCATGATTTTTTTCTTTGTCTTCAGTTTTTAGTAATTTGATGATAAAATTTCATGACATGAATGGCTTTGGGTTTCTTCTGTTGGGTGTTCACTCAGCTTCTTGAGTCTATAATTTTATGTACTTTGCCAAATTTGTGACATTTTTAGCCACAATTATTTGAATATTTTTTCAACCCTGATCTTTCTCTTCTACTTTCCCTATGATGACAAGAACGTTACATCTTTTGTTTTAGTCCTAAAGGTCCCTTAGTTGGTGCTCATTGTATATGTATTTGTGTTTGGTTTTTTTTTTCTTCATACTGTGATTTGAGACTGGGTAATTTATAAACAAAAAAGGTTTAATCGAATCACAGTTCTGCATGGCTGGGGAAGCCTTGGGGAATTTACAATCATGGCAAAATGAGAAGCAGGCACATCTTACATGGTGACACGTGAGAGGAGAGCAGGAGAAACTGCCATTTATAAAACTATCAGACCTCAAAGCACAAGAACCTCATGGGGGAAACCACCCCCATGAACCAATCACACCTCACCAGGTCCCTCCCTTTATATGTGGGGATTACAGTAGTCTTAACTGATTTCAGCATTAACTCAAAAGTTCAAGTTCAAATTCTCATCTGAGAGAAGGCAAGTCCCTTCTGCCTAGAGCCTGTAAAATCAAAAGAAAGTTAGTTACTTCCACAATACAACATGGATATGGGGATTGGATAATTATTCCCGTTCCAAATGGGAAAAAATTGTCCAAAACAAAGGGGCTACAGGACCTATGCAAGTTTGAAATCCAGCAGGGCAGTCATTAAATCTTACAGGTCTGAAAGGATGTCTTTTGACCCCTTGTCTGACATCCAGGGCATGATGATGCAAGAGGCGGGCTCCCACAGCCTTGGAAAGTTTCTTCACTGGCTGGTGTTGAGGTGTACAGTGTAAAGCTGTCAGTGGATCTACCATTCTGAGTCTGGAGGACAATGGACTTCCTTTCACAGCTCCAGCAGGCAGTGCCCCAGTGGGGACTCTGTGTGGGGGTTCCATCCCCACATTTCCCTTCTACACTGCCCTAGCCCAGGTTCTCCGTGAGGGGTTCCATCCCTGTAGCAGACTTTTGCTTGGACATGCAGGCACTTTCATACATGCTTTACAATCTAGGTGGAGGTTCCCAAAGCTTAATTCTTGTCTTCTGTGCACCCACAAGCCCATCACCATGTGGAAGCTGCTAAGGCTTGCACCCTCTGAAGCAATGACCTGAGCTGTACCTTGCCCCCTTTTAGCCACAGCTGAAGGTGGATGTTGGGGCTCAGGGGTTCAGAAGAGCCCTCAACTCCCCTGAGAGGATGTTTCTTCAAGGTTCTTGGTCTCCCACTCTCTCAAGAGTGAGAGAAGGGACCACGGCAGGTGTGCTCATAAAGTAAATTCTGGAACCCAAACAGAGTTTGCAGAAAGTGATTTATTTAGATGGAGAAAGAGGAAAAAAAGAGAGGAAGAGAGAAAGCTTTCATGAGAGAGTGTGTGTGTGTGGAAGGGAATCCAAACATGGAGTCCAAAGGGGTGTGTAAGAAGAGGACTTTTAACCTGGGAGGAACCCCCATCTTCTCTAAGACCCCTGGCCAATGAAAGGAGTTCCTTAGAACTTCTGCTGGAGTTATTGACTTTTGATTCTTCCCGTGCCTGTAAAAATCAAAATAGAGACTGTTAAATTTCCTGGATGGATAAAGATGGGAGGGGGGCATGGTGCTGGGAAGTTCTTACCCTTAAAACTATACCCCTTGTGGACCCAGAAAAAGAACACCTTCCCTCATGGAGAAGCTGGAATACAGGCCACCATGTTCTGAGGCTGCACAGGGCAGCAGGGCTCCAGGCCTGGCTCATAAAACCATTTTCTCTACTAGGCCTCTGGGTCTAAGATGGGAAGGTCTGCCTTGAAGGTCTCTGAAATGTGTTGGAGACATTTTCCCCATTGTCTTGGTGATTAACATTTGGCTCCTTATTACTTACACAAATTTCTACAGGCTTGATTTTCACCCCAGAAAATGGGTTTTTCTTTTTTACTGCATGGTCAGGCTGCAAATTTTCCAAACTTTTATGCTCTACTCCCCTTTTGAACATAAGTTCCAGTTTCAGATAATCTCTCTCAAGCTGAAAGTTCCACAGATCACTAGGGTAAGGGCAAAATGTTGCCGGTCTCTTTGCTAAAGCATACTAAGAGTCACCTTTACTCTAGTTCCCAGTAAATTTCTTATCTCCATCTGAAACCACCTCAGCTTGGACTTCATTGTCCATATCACTATCAACATTTTGGTCAAAACCATTCAACAAGACTCTAAGAAGTTCCAAACTTCCCCACATCTTCCTGTCTTCTGAGCCCTCCAAACTCTTCCAATTTTTATCTGTTACCCAGTTCCAAAGTTGCCTCCGCACTTTCAGGCTGTCTTTATAGCAGCACCCCACTCTACTGGTTCTAATTCTTTGTATTAGTCTGTTTTCACACTGCTATAAAGATACTACTTGAGACTGGATTTAAACCTCTTTTATAAACAAAAGAAGTTTAACTGACTCATAGTACCACATGGCTGGGAAGGCCTCAGGAAACTTACAACCATGGTGGAAGGGGAAGTAGGCACGTCTTACATGGTGGCAGGCAAGAGAGGAGAGCAGGTGGAAACCGCCTCTTATAAAACCATCAGATCTCATGAGAACTCACTGTCATGAGAACAGCATGAAGGAAGCTACCACCGCACTGCATGATCCCATCACCTTCCACCACGTTCCTTCCTCAGCATGTGGGGATTACAGTTTAAGTTGAGAACTGGGTGGGGACACAGAGCCAAACCATATCAGTATTTCTGATTTTTCTATTTGCTGTTTAGATCATGTAATTTTTGTTGTTCTTCCTAAGGTCCTAATACTTTCTTCTGTTGTTTTCACTCTGCTTTGAAAGCATCCACACTGAGATTTTATTGGTTACTGTATTTTGCAGTTCTACAATTCCCCTTTAATTCCTTTTTATATTCTATTTTTTGGCCTAGGATTTCTATTTTTCATTTTCTTCAGGCCATTTAATAATTGCTCATGAGCATGCTAATGTAAGCATGGTTACTTTGAAGTCCTTATTAGATATTTTAACATTCTTATTATCGCTGTGTTAGCCTCTGTTATTTTTTTTCTCATTCACATTGAGATTTTTCTGAATCTTGATACTATAAGTGACTTCCAATTGAAACGTGAACATTTTGAGTGTTGCATATTATCTAATTTAGTGACCTCTTTTAGTGGATCTCCTTTGAAACCACTTTTTCAGGAGTAGTAAGATGCTCCCTCATTAAGGCAAAGTGGTTGTGTAAATACAGATTCTTTTTCAAACTTCATTGTCTCTTGATGTGACAGGGACTTTTTTTTTTCTAAATAAGGATGATAAGGATGAGAGTTCTGGGTCTTACTAGGTCTGTCATCGTGGCTGGGAAGAGTAAGAATGCTTTGTTACTATTTCCCAATGATGTTATGGGGAGTTGAGTGGCCTCATTACCTCTGGACACTGGTGAAAGTCCTGTCTCCACTAAATTTCTTCTGACAAAACTTCAGCAGAGAGGGGCACAATGGTCTGTTGATGCTGGGTGGTGATGGAAGTCTGTAGACCAACCCATGAGGTATCCTCTTAACACTGTGGTGGGGTGATGGAGTTGGGAGTTGTGGTGGAGGGGATCTTTACCCTTTAGTAGGAATGAAGATTGGTTTTCCACTCAGCATCCTCAGAAACCAAGAGTGCTGGGGTGGTGGCTGAAACAACTCTTTACAACCTGGTAAGAGTTGAGATCTAGGACCTCCACTGACTTTTTCTCGTGAAGTGTTATTGTTTAATATTTTCTATTTTGGTAGGCTGATCCTTTTCTGGTCCTTAGGTAGAGAGAGCTGGCTTTTTTTCTGCCTACACTCATTGGCCATCCTGAGTGTCTGGCTTTTCCAGCATTTGGTCTGGGATAAGTGATGCAAAAACAAAATCCAAATAACTAACTGCCAGGTCATCCTTCATGCCACAATGTCCTTTGCCAGGCTATAATTTCTTCAGCCTTCAGGGTTGTTTTTCTTTTTGTTTTATACATAAAGTCCCTAGCTTTCTGAGAGCTGGTCATTCAATTCACATTTTTAAAGTTTCAAATAATGTTATAAGATGTTAAACTTCAATATTAAAAAGAAAATTCATATAAAAATATGATTTAGTAGATGGCATATAATCAGTGCACAATGCCTTTTAGGGATCACAAGACCCACATGTGTCTATATACATGCACAAGTACACAGAAAAAATTTCACAAAAACCTGGGCTTTTAGCGGTTGAGGGCTTTTTACTTACAGAACTGGTATATGGAGCAAGATCTCAGAATTACCAAATTTATTGCTAATGAAATGCAACCCCAGTGCTACAGCTCCTTGAGAATCACATAAATGCCTAGCAAAGGATTTTTGCTAGGCATTTTTTTTTTAACAATAAATAAATCTTTTTAACGTTGTTTCAGAATCCAGTTAGTACATGCCTTGGATTCCATACTATCCTCAGATCATAAGAAAATATTTTTATATGTGTATGTTTAAAAGAAGGGTTCACCTAAAAAGTTTAATTTAACGGCTTTATGTAGATATGAACAGAGTTTTGGGGAGTTAGACTATATAAGGAAGAGGAAAGTAAGAGGAAATCTAATGTTATTCCACCACCTAGGACAGAAACAAAAAGTAACCTGCTTGGTTTTTATCCAACATTTGTGTTTCAATCATATTTTAAAAAAGAAATACAACACAGGATAACCAAATTCAACTATTTTATGTTTCTAATCATCTTTAATCTCTGGGGTGGTGGGGAAGCAGTTTAGGTCATTATATATTTCAGTGAAGTCTAAGAAGAAAAGCACAAATTCTGAAGAATTCAAAAGATGTCATTAAAAATACATAACTAGAAATCAAGATTTTCAAGTTCTTCAGCGTTTTTAATATGTCCTTTTTGCTATGATATGGGTTTTAATAATTAGTTATAATCATAAATAATTACTAAGAATTCAGAATATTTTCAACAGTATATGCCAATAAATATAAAAGTATATTTCTAAAACAAAATCATTTTTATGAAAATAATTTCTTGCTTGAAACCCAATACCAAACCTAAAGAATGCAGAGCAAGCCTTGATACTTAAAATGACGAATATGGTCAAGGCACACTAATAGTTTCATTAGAATTTTTCTAAATATTGTTAGATTCTTTGGTACTTAATCAGTAAGGAAATATTGGTGTATGTTCAATTTTGTTTCTGCTGAAAGAGAATTAAGAAATACATTACATTGGAAACATTAATTTTACTAAAATCTACATATATGCTAATAAAATCAAGTACCTTTTTAAGGACACTTGTTATTTATTATTGCCTGATACTCTCCACTTAATATTTCCCTCAAGCTATTATCTACACATATTCTCTCTCTATCTTGTAACTTGATATACATAAGTATACATAAGTATATAACAATACTTATAAATATTCATATTTTTAATGTTTTACTATTATCTCTGTCAAGAAAATTCCAGTAATATTAGTCTTTAATCTAGATGACAGAGTTTATGTATATGATTGTAACAGATTATTGCATATTGCATAGGTGTATGTGCATGTATATAACTTAAAGGAAAATAATTCAAATCTTATGTCTTTTTTTTACTGCATCTTATGTAACTACAAAATATGAATCCAAAGTAAGAGAACAAATTCATGCAGAATATACTATGAATTCCTGTTGTTTGTTTTTCTCTATGGCCAAGTGGTGATTAAGCTATGATCAGGCTGGTCTAAAATGTCCACTAGAGACTTTTCAGTGTTAAAATGGAAAGCTAATTATGCTACTATGATGCATGTTTCTGGCCAATAAAATATTTTAGGTTTATATGGGATCAGTAATAACCTAAATAAATTTGTATAGATAAAAGAGATGTCATTTGGTGGGACATTCCTTTGACTCTAAACGAAAATGAAAGAATAGAACTGTACTTTTTTGTTTTCTTTTGCCATTCACTCTGTTTCATTTATACTGGCAACTTTTACCAGTTTGAATAATGCATTAGTTTTCTATTTGATGTGATAACAAATTGCCACTGACATGGTGGCTTAAAACAACAAATTATTATATTTTAATTCTGCAGACTGGAAGTTTGATATGAGTATCAGCAAGCTAAAATCAAGATATTGGTAGGGCTCCAGAGAAGAATTCATTTCTTTGCCTTTTTCAGCTTCTAGGGACCACTCACATTCCTTGTCTTATAGTCTTGATTCTTCCATTTTCAAAACCAGCAACATTGCATCTCTCTGAGCCTTCTTTTGTAGTCGTATTTCTTTCTTTGACTCTGTTCTGTCTCTCTTCTACTTTTAAGAACGCTTATAATTTCATTGGGTCTGCCTGTATAATCCTATTTAATCTCCCTATTTTAAAATCAGCTGGTTAGCAAGCTTAATTCCATCTGTTACGTTAATCCACCTTAATCTACATAACCTACCACATTCACAGAACCTGGGGATTAGGAAGGAGACATGGCCATTATTCTGCCTAATGCAAGGAATTTTTAAAGTTTGTTGTTAAGAGAAACATTAATCAGTAGCTATTGTGCCAATTTACGTTCTTGCCAACGGTGTGCAAGAGTTTCAGTCTCGCCACATCCTCACCAACACTTGTCTTTTTTGTTTTTCAATCATAGCCATCTAACAGGTGTGAAGTGATAGCTCATTATGGGTTTTGGTTTCTCTGATAATTAGTGACAGTGAACATTTTATTTATATACTTGTTGGCCATTTGTGTATTTTCTTTGGAGAAATGTCTGTTCGAAATCTCAGTACAATTTTTACTTATCTTATTCTTTCTTTTTAATTTAACTATTAGGCGTTTCTCATATAATTTGAAGATTAACTCCTTAACAAATATATGGTTTGCGAATCTAGTCTCCAGTCTGTAGATTGCCTTTTCACTCTGTTGATCTCTTCATATGCTGTAAAGATTTGTAATTTGTTACAGTCCTACTTGTGTATTTTTGTTTCTGTTGCCTATGCTTTTGATATCATATTCTTGAAATCATTGCCAAGACCAATGGCATGAAGATTTTCTCCTAGCAATTTTACAGTTTTAGCTCTTACATTTAAGTCTTTAATCCATTTTGAGTTGATTTTTGTATATGCTGTAAAATAAGGGTCTAATTTCATTCTTTTGCAAGTGGATATCCAGTTTTCAACACCATTTGTTGAAGAAACTATTTTCTCCTAAATTGTGTAAAAGTACAATATGATCCAGAAATTCCACTTCTGAGGATTTATTCAACAGGATTTATTCAAAAGAATTTAAATTAGGATCTTGAATAGATATTACCAGCATCGCTCATAATAGCTATGATGTGGAAACAAGTAAATGTCCATGAACAGATGATCAGATAAAATATGTTGTATACAGGCAACGGGATACTAGTCAGCCTTTAAAAAGAAGGAAATTCTGCAATAGGTGACAACATGGATGAACCTAGAGGACATTACGCTAAATAATATAAGCCAGTCACAGAAAGACAAGTGCTGTGTGATTCTGCTTATATGCGATATCTAAATAGTCAAAGGAACAGAGTGTAAGGGTGGAATGATAATTGCCAGCTGCAGGGAACTGGGAAGTTTCTAATCAATGGGTGTAAACTTTCAGTCAGACAGGATGAATAAGCTCTACTGATCTGTACAAATTGCACCTGTGGACAACAGTAATGTGTTGTACACTTAAAATTTTGTTAAGAGGCTAGATCATGTTAGGTGTTCTTATCAAAATAAAATAAAAAATCCTACTTAGAATTATATGCTATATTCATAAGAATATCAGTTATAATTCTACCTCTGTCAATTGCCTAATATTAAGCTTTATCCATTTATCTACTTGGGTTTTAATATTTATAGGATAGTTTGTATAAATCCATATAAACATATCCAAAATGAAAAAAGTGCATCTATGCCAATCCATTTAGAAATGTCATATTTTCCCTTTCTCTTTTTAAGCTACATCTACCATTCCAATAATGCTCTTTTAGATTTAAGTCAAATTTTCCATGATTTATTTTTAAGCACAATGACTTTTGCTATAGTAAGGAACATTGATTCATTTTAGACTTTTTTTTTTTTTTTTTTTTTTTTTTATTTTTTGAGACACAGTCTCACTCTGTCACCTGAGCTGGAGTGCAGTGGTGTGATCTCAGCTCACTGCAGCCTCCACCTCCCGGGTTCATGTGATTCTCCAGCGTCAGCCTCCAGAGTAGCTAGGATTACAGATGCTTGCCACCACACCCAGCTGATTTTTATATTTTTTAGTAGAGATAGGATTTCCCATGTTAGCCTGGCTAGTCTTGAACTGCTGACCTCAGGTGATCCACCACCTCCCGCCTCCCAAAGTGCTAGGATTACAGGTGTGAGCTAACCCGGACCAGAAGCTTTTGGTTGCGTTGCAGTTGTGGGGGAGATTCTGTGAAGCCGATTTTAGTCCATAGAATTAAACTATTATAAGTATAGACTGGGTATAGTTTAAAAGGGTGACACCTTAATAGGTATTGGCTTCCTTTGTTTGTAAGTACCTCAAGAACATAGACTGTCTTTTTTTTTTTGAGACGGAGTTTCGCTCTTGTTACCCAGGCTGGAGTGCAATGGCGCAATCTCGACTCACCACAACCTCCACCTCCTGGGTTTGGGCAATTCTCCTGCCTCAGCCACCTGAGTAGCTGGGGTTACAGGCACGCGCCACCATGCCCAGCTAATTTTTTTGTATTTTTAGTAGAGACGGGGTTTCACCATGTTGATCAGGATGGGCTCGATCTCCTGACCTTTTGATCCACCCGCCTCGGCCTCCCAAAGTGCTGGGATTACAGGCTTGAGCCACCGTGCCTGGCACATAGACTGTCTTATTCACCACTATATGCCCGTGGAATTACACTGAGTCAGGTACATGGTGGATCTTAATAATTCTGTGTTTAATAAATAAATGTATATATTAAAATGTTTGAATACATTGTTGAAATAAAAAATTAAATAATAAAATCTTAGAACCTGTAGTTATTTTTAAAGATAAAACATTGCTTAGTTTATATCTTTTTCTCTCTCTCCAGGTTCTAAGATTTTATTATTTAATGAGATGGAGTCTTGCTCTGTTGCCAGGTTGGAGTGCAAGGCTCAATCTCAGCTCACTGCAACCTCCACCCCTGGGTTCAGGGGATTCCCCTGCATCAGACTCCTTAGTAGCTGGGACAACAGGCGTGTGCCACCATGCCTGGCTAGTTTTGCATTTTAGTAGAGATGGGGTTTCACCATAATAGCCAAGATGGTCTCGATCTGACCTCGTGATCCACCCGCTTCAGTCTCCCAAAGTGCTGGGATTACAGTCATGAGCTACTGCGCCTGGACGATATCTTCTAATAGCTACTACATTTACAAATAACTCCTAGAATTTTCGAAATCAGCCCCAAATATAAGACGATAATTTTAAAAGCCAATGAATCTATGCATGTGAGATAATCATTTAATTATTAGCATTTCTTTGTGGAATGTTGTAAAATAACATCCTGGATATAAATAAGGGCACATGAGATCTTAAAAATAAGTGTATGATAATAAGAAGTAGTCAAATATTTGTTCCTTATTAAACAAGTTAAGAAAGAGGAATGCTCTGTTTGTTTCAATTATTTTTTAATTTGCTACTAGTGTAACACTATACTTTCATAAGATATTGTTCTGTGTGTTTATAGAATAATAATATGATGATGAATAAAATATTTGACTTGTGTTTCACTTACTTTAAACTCTCTCAGTGCCTATTATAATACCTGACAATGTCTCAGGAATGTTTCACAATAAACAAAGTGATGGCAGTGTTAAATTTTTCAAGAAATTTTAATGTGTCTGTATATTACATGAATATATCCCTTTCTTAGTTTCCTCTGTTTACTTGAGACTTCTTGCTAGGATATGGGTCATTTTTTTCTATGTTGTCTCAGATCAAATTACATCATGAATGATTAGAAGAGGTCATAAACAGAAGTTAAGCAAAAAGATCTTAAAAATAATTTTTCCCAGTAAAATTTTTATTTGTTCATTCCATATGTAACTTTCCTCATCTGTCAAGAATAATTAATGCTATATATACAAAATTCCTTAAAAAATAATGGTCAAATTTGTGTTCACTAGGTGTATGTGAAATACTTAAGGACTATCATGGTTTATTAAATGAACTTGAACATTTTATACTAGAAATGAATGAAACTCTCATTTGCTGTTACCCTCAGTAAATGAGAAGTACTTACATTTTATTATGATTTTGGAGTTATTCAGACAAGATTGATATTCTATACTTGGTGTGTCTATAATATTTTGATTTTGATTGAAGCTTAGATCTTTTTGTCCTTCAAAATGCTCCTTTGTTGGGAACACACAGACACACACACACACACACACACACACACACACGTACACACAATTATAAATTTATTTTAGTCAAATTCATTTATCAATACAAATCTAAATTTGTATTGATCTACTTAGTGTCCTCAAACCATTTTAGTCAGTCTTAGAAAATAGTCCTCATTTTACATGAAGCTGTTCAAAATTATCCCCAAGAATTGTTTATGTAGTATTCACTCAATAAGTAGAATCAAGTCACTTATTGACAATAAGTTCCAGGTACTTTGTGAATTGTTTTAAAAATTAAGTTGATTTAATTTCCATAGACACCCTATGAGGTGACATTATTGTACCATTTCACAAATGAAAAACATGGCTTAAGAAAATGAAATGATTTACTCAGGATTCTATATGTCTTAAACCGTAAGGGCAGAATTTAAAGCTGTATTCTGATTCTGAGGCCCAGGCCCATAAGCGTCAAGTTATGGTGCCTAATAAATTAACGAATCAATATTTAATTTCAGAAAGAGGGCCATGCTTTCCTCTCTGACTTGGTTGCACAGTCCTGTGAGTCCATCCATTTGTACTCATATTTTACCCTAGACCTCTTGTGGGCCACTTTCTTTTTGTTTTCCATATTTTCAGAGGCTTCTTCTGTAGCCAGGCGCCAGCCTGGAGTGCAGTTGTGTGATCTTGGCTCAATGCAACCTCTGCCTCCCGGGTTCAAGCAGCTCTCCTGCCTCAGCCTCCCGAGTAGCTGGGACTACAGGCGCACGCCACCATGCCCAGCTAATTTTTGTATTTTTAGTAGAGACAGGGTTTCACCACGTTGGCCAGGATGGCTTTGATCTCTTGACCTCGTGATCCACCCACCTCGGCCTCCCAAAATGCTGGGATTACAGGCGTGAGCCACCGCGCCCGGTCTCCCTTCATCTCTTAACACATTTTTCCACATAAAGGTTCTATTATATCCATTAACTTCTAGGATGCTTTCCCACTTCCCCGTATTTCTTTCCTTTAAAAAACCTTGTTAACAAAGCAACATGATCTATAATAAACTTTATTAGCATGTAAAACTGTTTCTATTCTTATCTCACATTGTTTAAAATTTCAGCAACATGCAATGCTGTCATAACTCTCTTTTTACAGCAGTATATTAAGATTCTTGCTTCAGGTAAAATATTATTCTTATTCTTACCTCCAAATAGGTGTTTATCTACTTAAGTACTTTTGAGATGAAACTGTGGAGGTATATTTCAAATGACCAAATACATACTTATTGGTGTGTTTTTTTTTTGACCCTCTTCAAAAGATTTAATCTGCTATAATACATGTAAATCATACATGTATTGCACTAGAAAATAACGTAATACCTTTATATATTTTATGGGTATGGGTATAAAAATTATAATTGTGAACATTAGCATTTCATTTTCACAAAGCAGCTGCCAGTTTATGATCCCTTAGGATTTTATTAAATTTGTGAGTAGAGTTGAAAGTCATCATGCTTAGTCAGATCTATTCCCTGTCATCATACATCAGAAACAGCCTCTCTGAAATGAAACTTCAAGTGACAAAGGTATTTAGGAACTAATCTCCATCCTTTCCTCTGATACTATCTCCACTTTGCATATTTTTGCCTCCCCACTTTTTTGCTGTCATTTTTTTTTTCTTTAAGCCCCCTTTTGGCCAGAATATGGCTGCTTCCCTCTGTTATTTATTGTTATATTTGATTTTAAGTAAATTCTAATTAAGATTCTTAACAATTTATAGTTGGACCATTTTTCCCAAGACTACACAGGTAGTCTCAAGAACAAAAAACAGAAGTAAGGCTTTTGAAGTGATTTTTTACTTCTCTTCCACCCCCGACTTCTCCCCCAAAACACTTCTGTACACACCAGAGAAAGACTAAAAATTTCAGAAGGAGGAAAGGAACTGTCTCAAATGTATTTTTCATTAATTTTCTTCCCTTCAATTCCTCATGCCCAGTTGATGGAGAAAGTCCATCAGGTTTTAAGCAGATGAGGGGACAAAGTAGTGAGAATTCCATGTCGGAAGTGGTCAGTGAAGCTGATGCTGGGGTCTGGCTTGCTGCAGGTCACGTAGTGTTAACTATGCAATGAAAGTAAGGATCTCTAAGAATTGGTCCAACTATGTCAGCACTTGCCCAGTGCATGTACAGGGAGAGGGATTTTGCACCCTTTTTCTTCATGAGACACTTTTGTGTAGTATATGCATGTCATCTTTTGTGTAGTATATGCATGTCCATGTAAGTTTTGATTTTACTTATTATTATGGATGATTATCTCTTTATATACAACCAAAATTCAATATGACACTTGATATTTCTGGTAATGCATAGCTAAACCATTCTTTGTAAAAGTATGTGAGTCAGTGGTGAAAACATGCATTCATATGTAACAGAAAAATGCTGTACTAAAGTCAGTTTTTGTGAATGTCTTGGTTCTTGGGCTCTTTTGAATCAAAATTGGTGTGAAAAAAATAATTTTAACAAAATTATTGCAATAAAATCCTGGATCCTGGACCAATTTGAATGATCCCGAATTTTAAACAATACTTCCACAGCACTTTTGAGCAGGTGGTAGAATTGTAACAAGAATGATTGCTTGTAAGTAAAGACAAGGAGACCAAAGAACTAGGAATGTTTTTCCAGCATACCTGTCTTTCCTTCTTCAAGTGTTCTAAATCTTGGTTTTTTTTTAAAGAAGTAGTACATATTTGTCAGGTCTCCCTGTGCAAGCCTGGACCCAGACATCTAAAGTCCCACCTGCCTCTGCTGACTGTCCCCCACCTCCCCGCCTGCCTGTGTTCCCATTATCCCTAATTGCCAGGTGGAGCTTCCCTGAGACCAGCCTCTCTGCACCCTGCCATCTTAATTGTAGTTATGAAAATGTGAAGACTCCTTACCCCGTCCTGGCATCTTAACTGTTCTTATGATAATGTGAATACCTCTCACCCAAACCTACCACTTAACTACTCGTCAGCCTTACCCCACCAGCCATTGTAACTGAACTTATGGTAATGTATACTCCTTGCCCCACCCCCACCGCTGTAACTGATCTTACTCTGCAACACCCTTGCCCCCCACAAAAAAAGTTGCCCCAACCTATAAAATCAATTCCCACTCTTACCCTCTTCACCTGTTCTTTCTTGGATTCGGCTGGCTTGCGCCCAAGCGAGAAATAAAGTGGCCTTGTTGCCCACACAAAGCCTGTTTGTTTGTATTAGGAATATGGGTGATACACACATTTCTTTACTTTACTTTTGGTACATGTGAAGACACATTTTTATAGAGTATACCTGTAAGCATAAACATTGGTTCATAAAGCTGAATTGAGAACCCTGTTTTGCCCAGAATTTACTTCGAAAACATAGTCAGTCTGGTTTTGGACTTAGGAATTTATAACCTAATATATATTTTGCAGATATGTGAAATATATAAACATTTATATAAATGAACTATACAATATTTGGTACTGGTACCAAAACAGAGATATAGACCAATGGAACAGAATAGAGGCCTCGGAGGCAACACAACACATCTACAGCCATCTGATCTTTGACAAACCTGACAAAAACAAGCAATGGGGAAAGGATTCCCTGTTTAATAAATGGTGTTGGGAAAACTGGCTAGCCATGTGCAGACAGCTAAAACTGGACCCCTTCCTGACACCTTACACTAAAATTAATTCCAGAGGGATCAAAGACTTAAACATAAGACCTAACACCATAAAAACCCTAGAAGAAAACCTAGGCAAAACCATTCAGGACATAGGCATAGGCAAGGACTTCATGACCAAAACACCAAAAGCACTGGCAACAAAAGCCAAAATAGACAAATGGGACCTAGTCAAACTCCACAGCTTCTGCACAGCAAAAGAAACAGTCATTAGAGCGAATCGGCAACCAACAGAATGGGAAAAAATTTTTGCAGTCTACCCATCTGACAAAGGGCTGATATCCAGAATTTACAAAGAACTAAAACAGATCTACAAGAAAAAAACCAAACAAGCCCATTCAAAAGTGGGCGAAGGATATGAACACACGCTTTACAAAAGGAGACATACATGAGGCCAACAAACATATGAAAAAATGCTCATCATCACTGGTCATTAGAGAAATGCAAATCAAAACCACATTGAGATACTGTCTCACACCAGTTAAAATGGCGATCATTAAAAAATCTGGAGACAACAGATGCTGGAGAGGTTGTGGAGAAATAGGAACCCTTTTACACTGTTGGTGGGAGTGTAAATTAGTTCAACCATTGTGGAAGACAGTGTGGCGATTCCTCAAGGACCTAGAAATAGAAATTCCATTTGACCCAGCAGTCCCATTAGTGGGTATATATCCAAAGGATTATAAATCATTCTATTATAAGGACACATGCACATGAATGTTCATTGCAGCACTGTTTACAATAGCAAAGACTTAGAACCAACCCAAATGCCCATAGATGATAGACTGGACAGGGAAAATGTGGCACATATACACCATGGAATATTATGCAGCCATCAAAAATGATGAGTTCGTGTCCTTTATAGGGACATGGATGAACCTGGAAACCCTCATTCTCAGCAAACTGACACAAGAGCAGAAAATCAAACACTGCATGTTCTCACTCATAGGCGGGTGTTGAACAATGAGAACACATGGACACAGGGAGGGGAGCATCACACACTGGGGTCTGTTGGGGGGAAATAGGGCAGGGACAGTGGGGGGTGGGGAGTTGGGGGGAGATATCATGGGGAGAAATGCCAGATATAGGTGATGGGGAGGAAGGCAGCAAATCACACTGCCATGTGTGTACCTATGCAACAATCTTGCATGTTCTTCACATGTACCCCAAAACCTAAAATGCAATTAAAAAAAAAGAAATCAAACACAATAAAACAAATAATTTAGATTTTCTTTTTTTAAAAAAAAGAAAGAGTTTTTTTTCTTTTTTCTTTTTCTTTTTTTTTTTTTTTTGTATTGAGCTAAGCAGCAGGCCAAGAAGATATTTAATTGAATCATGAATCACAGAACTTACAGGATCTGAGTGACTATAGAAGTCCAGCTACCTTATAAAAATATTATTCGATTTTATAATTAAATTATGTTGCTACTTTATTTTTCTTAAGCATACCTACTCTGGTGTTGTCAATCATAAGATCTAATGAGAATATATTGTTTAAAAAAATCTTTGCTCTTACCAGGATTAATGAAAAATTATTATTGGTGAAAACTGATGTTAGTTGGAGACATTATATTGCTTACCACATTTTTTGAGCTGAAATAGAAAAACTCCCTTGTTTCTTTAACAAAGATTTCTTCTACCAACATGTTTCAAAACTATGAGTCTAAAAATATCAGTTGGCTAGGTGTCAAGTGATTTCTGTTGATTCTGTCAGTATTTAGTAATTTTAACAGAACTTTCTAAGAATTTCACTTAAGAATTTATTTGAATGATCAGTGCATAGCCTGCCACTATCTGCACAGCTAGGTGTAAGCACATTAGTAATCTAAGCAAAATTGATAGGATTTGACAGTCATCAGTGAATTAAATTGTAAAACAAGCCTCTGTTGAAATCATAAAGGATTCATATGAAAATAATTGAGCCATATCTGGTGTTTTATCTCCAACATTAATAAGTTTTAGGAGAAAAGTGAAATAAAGGAATTATAGAGATGTCAATGAAAGAAAATACTCTTTGGTGGTTTTAATTGAACTGCCTGTACACTGTACATTATGTTCTCACTTAACATTGTTGATAGGTTCTTGGGAAACTGTGACTTTAAGCAAAGTGGTGTAAAACAAAACCAATTGTTTTTCCTCATCAAAATTATAATGACAATGTTGAAGGACATTACAATATTTGAGGACCTGCTGTACATTGTTGTGGTTAAAGTCATGGCTTTCAAGAACCTACTAACCTTAAGTAAAGACATTCTGTTCAGTGTTTGAAATGTACAAGGTGATTTCACAAGCATTTTAATCATATTATCTAACTTCATTTCCACAGTGTCTCTGTAAGTCTCTGGGGTAGGGATAATTATAGCTATTTAACAGTTGAAAGGACTGAACTCGAATACCTTTACTACCTTTATTTTACTTCGTTTTTAACCACCTCCCACCACTTCCCAGACCTTTTCAAGGGAATTAACACAATTTCTCATTGCAAAGACACTAAACTTACCCATTCACTTAACAACCTAATGGATGAATAAAGGGAGTGAATGAAGTCTCTGAAATAACCAGTAAGGAGTAGGTGGCAGCTCCAACATTGCACCCCAGGGTCACTCCTTCAGTGACAATACCACATTCCTTCCCCAGCAAATACCAATAGGCCTCATCCCTTCCCACCTAAAACATTGAAATGCAAAATATTTTTCATCAAAATGGACATGAGTAATAACAAACAAAACTGGAATTGAACCAACTCCTCAAATTTCTTTTGAAATATAGATGTTAGTGAAAAGTAAATGTCAATAATGTTAGGTGTCAATGTGAAGGGAAAAACAACTACAGAGTGCTGGTGGATTCCTACTGATAACTAGAGATCCTTAGCTGACTTTCTGTTACAGTCCATCTTTCAAAATGAAACATTATGTGATGATTAACATTTTTTAAATGGTTTATACCTGCTTGCATGGGAGGGGGAATCTCACTAGATAAAAACGAACTTCTTATGACTCATTAAATCAGCAGCACTACTATAAATCATAAACCTGTTAAAAATAAATTATTTAATATAGAAACAGCAGGTCCAGCTGTTTAAATATCATATAGCATATGGAGCTTAGTAATTGGACTCAAATGCTATCTGTTACATCATTTATACTTGTGTTAGAGTGTTGTACTTCTATAGGGAAGGACAAAGCAGTTCTTGAATTGCTATTATGCTGAATAATTTTCTTTTAACTTAGGTGACTGTCTCCTAAATCAATTTCTAATTGTTGAATTCAGCGGGTTTCCTCTGTAAAAGAATCAAAAATGTATTTGTGCTGGGTAATTTCACTGGATCATTTTTCATGTGCTTTATTTGGCTTCGGATTTCAGCCTAACATTTACTTCATACTTTGTTTGTATTTTGTTTGTCTTTTAATATTGAGCACTTCTGCCTTAAAACAAAGTTCACTTAAAATATAATCTTGTCACTCTACTAACGCTTTTGAATATCTGTGGTAAGAATGAGATAGGGAGGAAAGGAAAAAACAGCAAAATGATTTAGTTTCCAAATCATTATATTAAAACAAGTCTCTCTAGTGAGAGTTGAAAGGTGGTATCCTAATTCAGGATGTGGGAATCCACCCGCGGAGCCAGAACAAAGGCTAGAGTTCTACTCCAGGATGTTGGTGGCAAGAAATTCATAAACAGTAGAATGTGTCCCAATGTGATTATATTTGTTCCCTGAACAGGGCTTCACTAGTGGAACTCTTCATTAAAATTACTTATGTTTGTTTTATTTAAATTCAGACTTGTCGTGAGCCTCAACCCAAACTTTCTCATATGACCCGGAGATCTATATATTTAATTTCTTGATGAAATTTTTACTAGCTCAGCATCACCATTTATAAATCATTACACAGGTAGTGGGGTAAGAGTGGATAAAATAAGTCATCTTTGTGAGGAAGAAAAACGACAGGGGAAAATGCCATTGCTTGAGCCGCTATACCATAATGAATATGCATTAGGTATGTAACTTACTCATAGAAATACACCAGGTCCTCAAAACTGATGTTCAATGAAATTTTGGCCACATTATAGCGTTCAGTTAACCTCTAAGTGGCATTTGGTTTGTGCTTCCTCCCTCGCTGTCTCCCTCCCTCCCGCCCTCCCTTCCTTCCTTCCTTCTGAGTCTCGCTCTATCACCTAGGCTGGGGTGCAGTGGCATGATCTCGGCTCACTGCAACCTCCACTCCCTAGGTTAAAGTGATTCTTCTGCCTCAGCTTCCCAAGTAGCTGGAACTACAGGCATACACCACTACAATGGCTAATTTTTGTATTTTTAGTGGATATGGTGTTTTACCATATTGACCAGGCTGGTCTCAAACTCCTGACCTCGTGATCCACTGACCTCGGACTCCCAAAATGCTGGGATTACAGGCGTGAGCCACCATGCCAGGCACATTCATTTCTTGATATTCATCTGTTGCACGTTGTTTCTTGAGATGGCAGTGTAGGGTCAGCTGCAGGTTTCATAATCCAGGCTAGAAGGGAGAAGCCAGGTTCTTTTTTTTCACTCCTTCCACCTTTGATAAATTCTCGGGTTCGGCAGCACCTGAACCACTTCCTGGGCTCCAGCTCCTTCTGGGCAAGCCCAGTGTTTCCAGCTTTGATGGGTAAACTCTGGCACCCCTGTCTTCTCCATTTGCTTCTCTAGGTTTGAGGAGAGTGTGATTTATTATGCAATTAATCTGTAGGTTGACTCGTTGCTGTTTGATTTCTTAGTTTTTCTTTCACCTGCTTAACCAGCTCCCTGGGTTAAATTCCCTGAACTTCAAACACTGAGAATGGTTTCTCTTTTCTTGGATGGATTTTGACTGATATAATCTCAAACATCGGCTTGATGTTTCCACAAGGATATAGTAAAACAGATGAGGGACGCCAGTCTCCTTCATATTAAATATCAAATGTGACAGCTTCAGACACCCTAATACAGCCTACAGAAAATTAACCATGAATCCATTGCTTACTGAAGAAAACTGAAAAGAAAAAGTACTAGGAAAATTGTTTGGAATCATAAATGTTATAGACCATATCAGAGAACAGAAATGCGCCATTCCTCCTGAGAATTTACTAACACTAGAAATACATCCAATTATTGTACGAAATTATACAATATAGTTTTGCTGACTGAACAGCAACAGTAAGAATATTAAACAGAAAGAATGTAAGTATATTAATTGAAGATGTTTTGGAAAAAATGTTACTAGTACTGAAAATAAGAGTTTCATGACTTTCTGATGCTCTCTCCATAGCATAAGACCAGGGAAAAATGAAGCCCTCAGCTGGGTACTCATCAATTTGCTGTTACAGTGCTGCAATCTTACCTGTTACGTTCGCCACCATCCTTTCCTGTTAAGTTCTGTTAAGTTCCCCACCATCCTTTCCTCTTCTTTCTGTTGCATTCGTTGATGTAATCCCTTATTATTTCTTAGGCCGTACATTGTTTTAGATCTGACCCCCTTCTTCATGACCTTAACTCTTTCCAAATTACAAACAAACACCATGCAGGTTCAGTTACAGCCATCTCATTTCTCCCCAAAGTTCCTTAAAGTGTTGTCTATGAGCACTGCCTCCATATTGTCTCTTCCCCATACATACACCACAGCTCTCTAAGACTTCTGCCAACACTCCCCTCAAACTGCTCTATTAAGGTCACCAGTGACCTCTGCCACTGTATCTAGTAGACATTTTCAGCGTTCAAATTGAGGCAGCCAATTTGAAGTACAAAGAGGTCCCTGGAGACTGGCCTGCCTACTGGGAGGAGTGCGCACGGGGTTAAAGACTCCGGAAGTCCGTGTCATTTGCAGCAGGGAAGAGCCTGGTCTCTCTTGCTTTGGGGCAGTAGCCTGGGGATTCAATCTGTCAGATGAGGGTCTGTTAACAAGAACCTCTCTCACTTTGCTGAGTTTTTTCCTTTTTGCCCAATAAATTCCGTTTTACTCACCCTTCAAAGAGTCTGGGAGCCTAATCTCTCCTGGCCGTGTGACAAGGACCTGTTTTTAGCTGAGCTCAGGACAAAGTCCTAGAACAATTTTTCATGGCCTTTCAACAGGTTTTGATTCCTCTTTGTGATCCTTCATTTGATTTCTGGCACATATTCTTCCCTTGGCTTCTACAACACCATGGCCTACTGGCTTCTGTCTTACTTCCCTGCCCACTTCTTAGCCATCCCCATTCAGGTTCCTACGCCTTGCTCAGCCATTGCATGACGTATTTCCTCAAGGCTTAGCCTTAAAATCTCTTTTCCTTTTAGCGGTGTGTTCTCTCCTTGAGGTATCTTATGTTTCATTATCATCTTCATGTCTTTGAATACTAAACATCTGACTCCAACTTTGCCTTTGCCTTTGAGGTCCAGACTGGAGGTCACAAAGGTGTAGAAAACCTAACTTTTTCATATAATCACTTATTTTCCTCTCGGCAGATACCCAGTAGTGGGATTGCTGAATCAAATGGTAGTTATACTTTTAGTTCTTTAAGGAATCTTCACACTGTTTTCCATAGTGGTTGTACCAGTTTATATTCCCACAAGCAGTGTAGAACGTTCCCTTCTCACCGCGTCTGCACCAACATCTATCATTTCTTTCTTTCTTTTTTTTTTTTATTATGGCCATTCTTGTAGGATTAAAGGACAATTCGCAATTGCAAAAATACAGAACCAGGCTAAATGCCCATCAATCAATGAGTGAACAAATAAATTGTGACATATATGGTATACATATTTATATATGTATGATATATATTATATATACATATATATACACATATATAATGGAATACTACCCAGCCATAAAAAGGAACAAATTAATGGCATTCACAGCAACCTGTATGGAACTGGAGACCATTATTCTAAGTGAAGTAACTCAGCAATGGAAAACCAAACATCCTGTGTTTTCACTCATAAGTGGGAGCTAAGCTATGGGGATGCAAAGGCATGAGAATGATACAATGTGCTTTGGGGACTCAGAGGAGAGGGTCGGGGTGGGGGGTGAGAGATAAAAGACTACCAATTGGGTTCAGTGTATTTACTGCTCGGGTGATGGGTGCACCAAAATCTCACAAATCACCACTAAAGAACTTACTCATATAACCAAATACCACCTGTTCCCCAAAAACCTATGGAAATAAAAATTTAAAAAACGAAACAAAACAGGAAAAACCAACTTTTTACCTCCTCCTCCCTGCGTTAATATAAGTTTCCTTTGGTATCATTCTACCCAGTGAGTAGCTTTTCTCTTCTTCCAGTTTCACATAACCTAACACCTGGTCTCAGCCTGTCCCTGATCCATCATTGGGATCTGTTTATCACCTATTTTCTTACTAAGTATCTAAGGCATCGCCTATATGTGTCCTCTGTTGTAACGAAGACACACAAATTTGTACCACTTTAAATTCAATGCCCTCTCTATCCTCTTCTCAGATAGCAATGGAAAGACACTAAAGTCCTTAACATGGCCAAGAAGGCCCACATTGTCTGTTTCTCCCAAGCTCCAGGATGCGTGATTTCTCCACCATTCTCCACCCGTCCGCCACCCAACGGGCATCAGTTCCTGGATCCTGCCAGTGTTTCTTCCATACGCATCCATCCATGCATCTCTTTCTCCCTGGATGGCTTTACTCCTTGCCTATGCTAAGCCCAAATTATGCTTAGCGCTATCTCCAGAACTACCTCCTCAAGGAAGCAGTCCTGGTGTTCTTCTACCCAGCCTAGTTATTGCCTTTTGTTTGTTTGTTTGTGCCTCTCATTGAACCATATTAGTTTCTTTCATGGCATTTTTTAGTAATTGTATAGTTCTGAGTGAAATAATTTGTTTATATCGCAACCTCCAAAGCCTGTAACTTGAGTAAATAGAGTATTTGATTTTGTTCTACATCATAGCTAAGTGCTTTCCAAAGGATCTAGCATAGAATTGAGTCTCAATAAATATTTTTAGAGTAAAAGAATGAGTATTAGAGTTGGAAAATATCTTAGAGATATATAATACAACCTCTTATTCAAAGCTTGTATCTTAATGCCAGTGTTATGAGTTTCAAGAAATACAAGATATCTTAACTTATCTGTGGCAAAGTACTTTCATCCATGCTCTTCGCAGGGAAATTTATCACAATCTTCTGTGTCCAACCAAATGGATACATTATGCTTATTCCCACTGAACATATGAGGAAGACAGATTGTTACTCCCTTTGTTGGAGGTTGAAAAAGTATATACTGTACATGATACATTCAATCTAATTTTCAGGCAATATTTATATCTTTTAAATATATAAGATACTAAGAATTTTTTTCTCTCTTTCCCAGATTTTTCAGTGTCAATATAAGTAAAACAAGATTCTGAACAGTAAATTTAATTAGGTTATATGGGATGCTTTTAACTGTCTGATATTTGAGCAGGAATAGATTTCCTACGTCAGTTTGAGCGGTGATCTTGATATAGGGCAGAGTCTGCATTTCCTTCGACAGGAATTGCCCGTAAGACAGAACAGACTGGTAGTCATTTGCAAGACATGAAACAAGGGAATTTTACTTCAGCTGGCCACTAATAGTTGTGACCACCGGCCGTAGTTTCTTCATTTGAAAAACAAGGGAATTGTTTTATAATAACCAATAATTTTAAACAACATAGTTTTCCATGAAGAGATAAACGAATAAATAAATTATGGCGTGTTCATTACATGGAATACTGTATAGCAAAGAAAATGAGGGGGTGACAGCTAAAAAAAAAAACAAAAACAAACACAATGGATTTCTAATGCTAACAAAACAAGAAACAAAGTAATACATATACTATAATCTCATCCATAAAAATTTTATAATTTGATATGGCAAACTAAATTATATTATTTAAGGATGTATAATAAAATAAAAAGGAAAGAAGGCTGGGCACATGGCTCACGCCTGTAATCCCAGCACTTTGGGAGGACAAGGCAGTTGGATCACCTGAGGTCAGGAGTTCAAGACCAGTCTGGCCAACATGATGAAACCACATCTCTACTAAAAATACAAAAAATTAGCCAGATGTGGTGGCAGATGCCTGTAATCCCAGCTACTTGGGAGAGTGAGGCAGAAAAATCACTTTAGCCCAGGAGGCAGAGGTTGCAATGAGCTGAGATCACCCCTCTGGGCAATAAGAGTGAAACTCCATCTCAAAACAAAATTTTAAAAAGAAAGCAAGTAATAAAAATATGGTAAAGTTAATAAAAGAGTCATTTTTTCTAGTTCAAGGGCAAGGGTTTTGATAGGGATGGATACAATATGGGCTTCTGCATTGAAAGATGATTACCTGTATGTTCACTTTATTATGTTAAATTTTACACTTTTATTTCATGTACTCTCCTGTTTTCATATTTTATTGATAGTGTTGATTTTTTTATACATTATATAATGTTACTCTTTCAGAGGATCTTAGCTTAAATTTAAGATCGATTGAAAGTTTATCAGTATATGACTCTAAAAATTGTTTGGTAATTATTTGCTTTGGTGTCTGTGTAGGCTACCTCTGTGGACATGTATGTATCATACATACTCTTCATGTTCTCTTATGGTAAATTTTACTTCCTCAATAAAAGAGGCCCACTTAGCTGAATTCTGTCAAGATTCATGGTTGGTTTGACACATATAATAGTGTTTCACACAGCATTTAAATACCTTTGAAATTTATGACCAATATTGAAATAATTGAATGTTCATGTTGAACATTCAAGTTGACTCATCCTGACCAACATGGTGAAACCCCATCTCTACTAAAAAATACAAAAATTAGCCGGGCGTGGTGGTGCGTGCTTGTAGTCCCAGCTACTCAAGAGGCCAAGGTGGAAGAATCACTTGAACCGGAAGACTGAGGTTGCAGTGAGCCAAGCTTGTGCCACTACACTCCAGCCTGGTGTCAGAGCGAGACTCTGTCCCCAAAAAGAAAAAGAAAAAGAAAAAAAAAGAAAAGGCTAGAGATGAAGCAAAACTGGAACCTGTTCAAAGATGACAAGAACCTGCTCCCTGTTTGGGTGGAGCACGGGATGCCCAACTCTTCTCAGCCCCAATCCTCTCATCACTTCCTGTCCCCAGCAGTGTCAGTTACACTAGTATTGTGTTGGAGTTCTTGGCATAGAGTTTATTTTGTTTATATGTCTTTTGTTCTGCTTTTACACGTGGGATGCTCTGATCATTTGTTAACTATCTTGTGCCAATAAGCATTTTAGTTGGGATCACTATCCTGTTTCTGTTTGTGTCAGTTCTCCCACTGGTATTGATCAAGACCCTTATTTCTCTGCCTTTGCAGAAAACCATCTCTTTGTACATTTTGTATAAATCATCTCATCCAGGAAATGAGATTAGCCATTTTTGAACTGAAAAAATAATCCATTTATATAGAGACTGTCTTTTCAATTGCTGTAGAAAATAAGAGTATTAAAAATTTAAGCCTTCTTCAAAATTTTTTTTAAAATATATTCTTATCATGGCAGATGTTTCTTTCTGAGGAAATGTTAAAAAAAAAAAAAAAAAAAAAAAACAATGTTCACCAAAGCTACCTGATTTAGTGACAAGCTTTTTGTCTTCCCTGCAGAGATCTGAGCTCAAGTCTTCCATTCAATTTTTGATCTTGCAGCATTTATTCTTTTTCAAGACTTTCCGATTTGCCAATTCATTGGATTTTGTTTATCACCTTTTCTACAAAAGCCCATTTGTTCATTGACAGTTGCATTCTAAGTTAAATCCAAAGTAAGGCTGATTAATGAATATTCAAACTGGCCCCAAGGGTTGTTGTTAGTTTGATTGTTCTATCACATCAACCATATGTAAAATCTATCTTCCAGTTAAATGTGGCTGCCTTTTCTGTGTCAGAGATTATTTATTAGTCTATCGCCTATTAGTCTTGATTAACAGGAAATTTTTGATCAAGCAGGGTTTTCTCATCACTGGTTGCTTATACATCAAACAGTCTTTTGCTATGGATTTGACATATTAATGGTTTTTATAGCATTGCTATTTATCTGTTTCATGTTCCTTCTATAATTTGGTGCAAAATAAATGAAGCAAAGCTGGGCAAAGATATCATTTTATAAGATAGTGTTATAAAATAACAATTCCACATTGACAGAAGGTGCTTTGATATCTAAATATTGGCCAAAATAAACAGCATATTTCTGATCAAGTTATGGAAAATATTACAAAATAAATTCTTCAAGAGCTTTCTTGATTTCTCTTATATGCTCATTATAAGGGTCATTCATTATAAAAATAGAAGTTGATTTCATGCTGTTTGAATCAAGGCATGAGAAGAAAATAAACATAAGCTTTGGTCTTGCTGTGAAATAGATTTTGCTTCTCCACACTTAATATTTAATAACCTTTATACTGAGTTTCTTTTGACTCCTCCCTCAACATGGGTGTCAAAGTAGTAACTCACACTTAACATCTCTCCAACACAACTCTTTTTTTTTTCTAATTTCATTTTAGGTTTTGGGGTACATGTGAAGAACATGCAAGATTGTTGCATAGGTACACACATGGCAGTGTGATGTGCTGCCTTCCTCCCCATCACCTAAATCTGGCATTTCTCCCCATGCTATCTCTCCTCAACTCCCCACCCTCCGCTGTCCCTCCCCTATTTCCCCCCAACAGACCCCAGTGTGTAGTGCTCCCCTCCCTGTGTCCATGTGTTCTCATTGTTCAGCACCCACCTATGAGTGAGAACATGCGGTGTTTCATTTTCTGTTCTTGTCCAACACAACTCTTTATGTTTCCCTGTATCTGCTCCTACTCCAGTCTAAATATCTCTGTATATTGCATGAGTGCTTATGCAGTTGCTCAGAACAAAAATTAGTTATCAAAGATGTTATACTTGTCTTCATTAGTTTGTTAACTCGTACCTTCAGTATATAACCACCGTTTAGTAATTCTCTCCAATTCTTCCTACAATGATCTAGTACAATTTTCATACTCTCTTCCACTTAAAATACTACGGTAGTCTCTGAAATACCTTCCTGCTTCCTTCCTTACCTTTTGGTAGTCAATTTTTCAAGGAGCAAACTGGTATTTTTTTAATGTAATTCAATTTATTTGCTTTAATTTCCCAGTGATTTCCAATTATGCTCACAAATAACCAAACACTGTCTCTTTCCTCTAAAGACTTTTACATTCTAACTATTGCCTAACTCTGTGACTTTATCTTCTAGCTTTTTCATGATGTGTGTTTGCACACAAATGCTCATACACATGCATATGTGTGCACATACATCTTGCTTGCTTATTACCATGTCACACATGCATATGTGTGCACACACATCTTGCTTGCTTATTACTAGCTTTCTTGCTATTCCTTCAAAATACCAAGTATATTTCTACCTTAGGGCCTTGACACTTGCTGCTCCCTGTGACTATAAAACTATTTCCCTAGGCTACTCAGAGGCCTGCTTTCATACTTTATTCAAGGACCTATTTTGCAGTCACCTCTGTAAGAAGTATTCCCTGACTACTTTATTTAACATGACCCCTGGTAAACCCCATCACCATTATTCTATATATTGACCCTGGTTTGTTTTCTTAATAGCATGTACTATTTCCTGATATTATAGTATGTATTTGTTTGATTTGCATTTTTCCTGCTGGAAAGAGATATGGGATTTAGATTCTTCACTAAATTGCTAGGGCCTAGAAGAGTGCCTGACTGGCACAGAGGGATTCTTTAATAAATATGAATCCAATAACTGATTACATCAATCCCCACAGCCTATAAACCAACTGTTTGAAAGCTCACAGTATGACCCATTATTCTATGTGAAACTTGGATGGTAAATAGAAATTTCTCCCGCCATAGTGGATTTAAGCAACTCTCATTTGCTTATACATGGGTGGTTATATTCATTGTGAGCTTTTGAAGGACTTTGGATTTTATTCTGAGTAACATGAACAGATACTGGAAGATTTTGAGCAGATTTTAGGAGAATGGCATGGCCTTCCTTATCTTTAAAAATGATCATTTTGGCTTCTTTGATAAGAATAGTCTAATGGTGAGAGTAATAAGGGTAGATACAGAGAAACCACTTATATTATTGATGGTATTGAGGTGGAATATGAGTACAGTAGCAGTATGTGTTAGACTCAGAGGTGGTGCCATGTGATCGGCTTCTAGATCTATTTAAAAAATAGTCCTGACAGGAATTTCTGTGAGATTTCCTATAGGATATTAGAGAGAGGAATTAAGAGTCACTTTAAATTTGGAATGATTGTGTTGACACCAGACAAGGTGTGAATACTGTGGTGTAACAAGGTTTGAGCTGTCAGAGGTTGGTACAAAAGTGTTTATTGCACATTGAGGGAGAAGTATTCACTAGGCACTTGGTGTATAAGACTGGAGTTTATGAGCATGATCTATAGTATGTACATGTGTGTATATATGTATATATCTCTGTTTGGGTAGGGCATGGGGTGTGCAGCTCTGTATAGTATAGATCATGCTCATAAACTCCAGTCTTATACACCAAGTGCTTAATGAGTATTTCTTCCTCAGTATACAATAAACTATATATATTCATATAGTATATATATATATATTCATTACTATAGTGTAGATCATGCTCATAAATTCCAGTCTTATACACCAAGTGCCTAATGAATAGTTCTCCCTCAGTGTATAATAAACACTTTAGTACAAATCTGTCTATATAGTGCATCTATATATATATATTTGATATGTCTTTGTCATATATATATTACTCAATATCTTGAAAAAGAATGGGTTACCAAATGAGTGAATGCAAATAGAGAAGTGAAAAGAACACAGCCAGGACTCCAGGAAGCTTCACATTAAAAAGCAGATGAAAAATAGAGAGGCGAGCTCATTAAAGTGAGAAGAAAACATCTAAGGAGGTGGCAGGAAAACCATGTGAGTGTGTTTTCTTTGAAGTCAAATGAAGAAAGGATATCAGAGGAAAGAGCGATTAGCTATGTGAAATCTTGCTGATTATTCACTTAAGGAGATGTTTGAAATTTTCTATTTAATTAAGCAAGGAGGAAATAAGTGGTGGCTTGATCAGAGCAATTTGGGAAGTGTAGTGGGAGTAAAGCCAGATTGCAGTGGGCTTGGGAGAGAAAGAGAAGGGGATCACTGGAGCCTGTGAGTCTGGTCAATCTGTCTGAAGATTCTTGCCAAAATTGGAAGAAAGAATTGGAAGAAGCTGGATAAAGAAAAGTTGTTATTATGTTTTCTGTTTTTACTGTGATTTTTAAAATAGAAAAAGTAACAGCATGTTTATGTGCCAATGGAAATCATCAGTTGAGAGTGGAAAATGATGGAACAGACTAGAAGAGACAGCAGGAGTTCTCTAACGTTGGGGTCAGGAGTTCAGTGAACCCTCTCCTCAGCATAACAGCAGTGTAAGTGTTGGAAATTATACAATAATGGTTACTCATTTCATATCTCTGTAAATTGTGCTAAAGGCATGAGCAAGTAAGGACACATTAACTCAAGGAAATCTACTAAATTTCACTAACAGCAGCAAAAGTTGGTGGCTGTATTAGGCTGTTGGAGCTGCCATAACAAACCACCACAGGCACATGGTTTAAACAATAGAAATTGTTCTCATATTTCTGGAAGCTAAATGCATGAGATCAAGGTACAGGCAGGTGGATTTCTGATGCTTCAGAAATCCTCTCCTTGGCTCACAATGGACGGCTGCCTTCTCTCTCTGTCTTCACATGCTGTTTTCTGTGTGTGTGCACGTCTGTTCAAATTTCCTCTTCTTGAAATAAAACCAGTCATATTAGATTAGGGCCGACCCATATGAATTCATTTTACCTTAATCACCTCTTTAAAGGCCGTATTTTCAAATACAGTCACAATTTGAGGTCTTTGGGTTAGGACTTCAACACATGAGTTTTAAGGAAAGGCACAGTTCAGCCTATATATTGTTTGAGTCATAAGCCACTCCACAGCTCTGCCAGGGGGAATGATTTTATTTGAAACAGAAAATGGAAAACTCTGTGCTTACGGATGTTGACAAAAACAATGAAGAAGTTGGTGGAGAGTAATTAAAACGAGCCTCTTAGTTCTATAATACAACATAATCCTCAAATAACATCATTTTGTTCAACATTGTTTCATTATAACATTGATGGGGTGGGGGGAATCACTTCCTAGCCAGGGCCACAGTATGTGTGGAGTTTGCACATTCTCCCCAGCTGTGAGTTTTCTCCAGACTCTGGTTTCCTCTCATAGCCCAAAGACGTGCATGTTAAATGAATCCCCTAACTAAATGTTCCCCGTCTGCGTGGGTAGGGGGTGTGTGTGTGAGTGTGGGCTGCAGTGGAATGGTGTCCTAACCATGGCGGCTTCCCACCTTGCACCCTGAGCTGCAGGGAGTGCAAGGCCACCAGAAATGTAATAAGCAGGTTAGAAAATGAATGAATGCATGAATACGAAGTATTGCAAAATGAAAATTCATGTAGTCTATGATAATCACACAAATGAACAAAAATAAACCAGGTGGGATGAAGGTGCTCAGAGAGCCCACCTGCTTCTTGTTTGTTTTTGAACTGTGTGGTGGGAGAAGGTGCTCCTTACAATTTTCACTTTGCAAATATTTAGTCCTTTATTTAACCCATTGCTGCTACAACTGCCGTTACTCCTGATTCACCAAATATTGGGTAAACAATTATCTTTTTGTTTTTAGTAATCTTTATCAAATGTATGTACAGCTTATTTCTGTGAGCTATACATACCTGTATGTATAGCAATTTCTGCGTTTACTGGGGAGAGATAGCAAGGGGAGAAATGCCAGATGTGGGTGATGGGGAGGAAGGCAGCAAATCACACTGCCACGTGTGTACCTAGGCAACAATTTTGCATGTTCCTCACATGTATCCCAAAACCTAAAATGCAATAAAATAAATAAATGGGAAAAAATAAATAAATAAATAAATAAATATAAAATAAAATAAAAATGTGAATAAATTCAGCTTTGTGGAAAAAAAAAAGAAGTGTTTTGGGTCTTTACTTAGAAGTTGGGTGATGTTGTTGTGAGCAGAATTATGCTGCAGGAACTTAACTCTTATTTATTTATTTATTTTTGAGACAAAGTTTCACTGTTTTGCCCAGACTGGAGTGCAGTGGTGCAACCTCGGCCCCCTGCAACCTCCATCTCCCAGGTTCAGGTTCAAGCGATTCTCCTGCCTCAGCCTCCCGAGTACCTGGGATTACAGGTGCCCGCTACCACCCCTGGCTATTTTTTTTTTTTTTTGTATTTTTAGTAGAGACGGAGTGTCACCATGTTGGCCAGGCTGTTCTCAAAGTCCTGACCACAGATGATCCACCCGCCTTAGTCTCCCAAAGTGCTGGGATTACAGGCATGAGCCACTGTGCCTGCCTTTAACTCTCATTTATATCAATTAGCCAATAGTAAACTTGATTCATTATGTCATTTAAATGCAAAAGGTTGCATTTTTCAAGAACCTGTCAACAATGTTAAGTGAGGGCTTAGTATAGAATCAAAATAGCAGAAAACCAGAAGAGTTTTGGAGGATAACAATTAACCTGAAGGTTGAGAAGAGTGTGATTACGCACTAGTCTGCACCAAGTCAGGAGTAATCAGAACAGATTGTGAGACTGACTTTAAAGCATCTCCCAACCTCACACAGACCCTAACGGGCAGCAGACTCACATAGGACAGAAGACTCACTGTCACACGGTGCTTGAATTTAACTTCTGACAAAACACTGAACAATAATCAACTCTAAACCAGGGTGTCTCATAGGAAACCAGGCTTAAAAATAAAGTCACACTCATCCCTGCCAGTCTGAAAACCTGTCTGCCTCCCTACAGCTGTGTCCACTCATGTAATTGTTATGAACCAAGCTGCCAGGTGTTGGAGTTGCGGATTAATACCATAAGTCTAAATAAAAGTAATGATTACACCTTTATTCATCCACTTTTATGGTATAGGCAAGAGCCAGAAAGAAGGTGCCAGCTCCCCCGGTGTTCCGTTCTTCACCGTGAAACAGCACTGGATAAGAGTGAGACATATCAGCATTCGTGGCTGGAATGATGTCACTTCAGAAAGTAACTTCAGAAAGTAAATTTCAAGTGTGATGAGTCAGTATCGTTTTGTGTTATTCTTTCAGTTACATGGTTCCAGTTATGAGACGGGGAAAGAGCTTGTTTAAACCAGGAGTGAGGTTATGCCAAGCAAGCAGGAAGATGTGAGGGACACAGGAGGAAAGGGGTGTAGTTTACAAGAGTGATTTTAATGGACCATGGAACTTGGTGAGGATTTCTAGAGCATCAAGTGAATGAGGCACAGGGAAAGGTGACAGTATCAATGAATTGGAGGTCTTCATGTGCCGCATAGATTTGAGGTGCCTATCAATGAGAGGTATTCATTATATTGTGACTATGTAGATCCCATAGTCACAGTTCCCTGCAGACATTGCAGTTAATGATCGTGACAAGGTTGGGGTTTGCTCTTGCAAGGAGTGACTAAGGTAGATCTCCTTGGGATGGAAGAATTTAGGGAGCTAAGAATACAGGGCATTGGAAATATCATGTATCTGTACACAGGCATTGCCGCAAGTCAGATGCTTTAATGGACAGGGTAGGAGTGAATCAGGAGCCAAAACTTGTGAGGAATACATGTGAATGATCCCAGATGTGAGTAACTGACAGCAGCAATTTCCTTTCCAGCAGACGACTGTTGAATCTTATAGGGTACATATGCAATTTGAATCTGATAACTTGATGTTCTCTTTTTCTTCATTCTGTGTGCTTAAAATTTGATTTCTTCATCTGGAGTAATGATCAGTGCATAACATGATGTGGCCCTTTTGGCTTGAACCATGGAGAATCGGCAGTTACGTTTAATTCATTCCCCTTTGCTCTCGTAACTTCCACATGTCCTGGGTATATTCTTCGTTCTACTCTGTACAATGTTTCCTGTACCAGTAAATATACTTTGTCTTCTATTCTCTACCTATATTTTAATTTCCATGCTGAATTATTTTAGGGACTGCACTAGCCAGAGTATTTAACTGCATACAACAGACTATTCTTCATAAGAATACTTCCTTTAAGGGACAAAGCTAACTCACAGGTTAATTCAAATGGCTATGAAAATAAGGCCCTAAAG
The DNA here is from genome assembly GCF_009761245.1 of Sapajus apella. NCBI lineage: Eukaryota > Metazoa > Chordata > Mammalia > Primates > Cebidae > Sapajus > Sapajus apella. Next base: position 37,926,125 of record NW_022436949.1, read on the forward strand.
CTGAGCTTCGAGAAACAGCCCCGTACTGAGCAGAACTGGACTGCCGCACAGCAGCTGCCTTTACATGGATTGGGGAGCCATAGAATCAGAAGGTGTCATCATAGGTGATGTCTCAAAAACTACTCAGGATGTTCTTTAATCTGAATGCTGGATAGTTGCCTCTGCCACAGCTAACGTGTGTCTTTCACTTTGCCCAGTGACTCAGTTCTGAATAGGGATCCTGGATAACGATATCTGATTAGCGAAACATAAACCCTGGCAGGAAGTGTTCTAGGAATTGTAGTTTTTTTCTGTTGAGCCCTGGCATGCCACAGAGGTGTTAGCGTGGATGTTGAGAGTATTAAACCTTATCAACGAGGTGTATGATTTTGAATTTTAATATAATTTGAAAGATAGTAAGATGATTAAATGCATTAACAAAATTTGATCATATCAAAGACATAATTCACCCAGATAGTGATGTATTCATTCATAGTATCTTCCTAAAGGGGTTTTAAATAGAAAATCTCCTTTGACTATGCCTACTTCTGGCAGAAAATTAAAACTCTGGGTTTGTGCAAGTTTAAAAGGTTGGTGAAAATAATTTTGTCATGATCACTATCATTCATGTCTTTATTTGGTTAATTAAGCACCCCATCTTGTTGCAAATAGGTTCATATTTATGAACCTGTTTGGAAATATATAGCAAGTCAGAGTGGAAAGAAATAATCTGCTTTATTATAGGGGCAGAGTTGGTTTAGAAAATACAGCTTGGATTTCAAACAAAGTATTCTTGGCTTTCCTTTTCCCTCCATAGAACTTGTACACCCAAAAACTGCTAAACAGCAGTTGAATGACTGAATACTTCTCTGCATAAAATTTAGCCTATTTTCTTTGGTTTATTGTATGGAAAAGGCAAGATGCAAGAGTAGAATGTGTTGAGTTTACAGACAAACAGTTTTCAAGAAGGAGAATCAATGTAGGTATTTAGAAGGAGAAAGAGAAGCAATATATGAATCTGTAATTTTAGGAAATTAACCCTGAACATGAGCAAATAGGTGTCAGACTTATTATATCACTGATCAGATCATTCCTACCAAAGGAAGATGCTAAACAGTGGTAAGGAGAAGAAATTAACTTCATTCCTAAACTTTCCCTGGGATATTTTATGGGCTTGGTAGAACTTGGAGAGGAAGAGGATAATGTATTATACTCATGATCATTAATGTATTTATTTGATTAATTCAGCATCTCATCTTATTCCAAATAAGCACATATTTCTGAAGTTCAGGACATTAACCCTGAACATGAGCAAATAGATGTCAGACTTATTATATCACTTATCAGATCACTCCTATCAAAGGAAGTAGCTAAACAGTGGTAAGGAGAGGTGAGTAACTTCATTCCTAAACTTTCCCTGGGATATTGTATGGGCTTGCTAGAAAACTCGGAGAAGGAGAGGATTATTTATCACACTGTCATCACCACCACCCCCATCACGATCATGATTGTCACCATCGCTGTGGGCCACTAACATCGTCATTTCAAACACTCTGTAGAGTTGTCTACTATCTATAGACCTGTTTCATGGTACTTAAGATGCAAATGATTTTAAAAATGAAAAACTGAGGAGGATTTATAATTACTGTCACAAGAGAAGATATATTGTTGGAAAGAATGAAATTTCAGGAGGGGCCAGGAAGTGACCCACCAGAACTATGCCAACTAGGATAATAAAAGAAGGCTTCATGGAAGTAGATCATATTTGGATCTTGGGATAACTATTGATGCTCAGAGTATATTCCTGATGCAGATATGGGGGATGAGGAAAATTGTAATTTGCCGCATCCAGAGGCTAAGAATATTCAGTTTAAAATTTCACCAATGTCTTAAGACATAAGATTGATCTTTTATGAATGAAAAATCATAATTACCTATTTTTAAGTATAACAGTAGTTGATTAATTTTCCTAAAGTCTCTTATTTAAATCTAGTTTTCTTTGTACCGTTTTGTTCTTCTAAAAATATTTCATCATTCTATTACAAATTCAAGAAAGAACTTTTGTTTGAAATGAATGTCATCCCGTTTTTTATATTCTCCAAGCAAACCCTTCCATCCAAAGTCCTTACAATGAAAGCTTATTTTCTTCCTCATGTTATCTCTTGAAAACTAAGAAGCATGTTAGAGGTTTCAATTGGATACTATGCGATGTTTTATAATTCTAGGCAGTCCTCAAGATCAAAGGGAGATTATCTGACCAAAGGAAACAAATGTTCTCATTTCTAGTTGGTCTTCTTTCAAGTGAATATAGATTTCCAGAAAGAAAGTTCATTTTTATTTCACTCTTCCCTCCCAAACCTTTATCTTCTTACCTTGGTAACATGTCCTTTCAATTTATTCAGCTGATTAGTAACTGTTCTGCATCTTACTAGAAAATCCTATGAATGTAGAGAGGTTCTGCTTATCAAGTATTTGTAAATAAATCATAGAATTAATGAAGCAGAATTTTACATCATTGGAAAGAAAGTACAAAAACACAGTTGTATCTTACCTCAGAGCAGAAAATGGCATCATGCAGACTTCTGTCTTTGTAATACATTTGTGTATATTTTTGCATAGATTTTCTTATATGCCTATGTGATACCATTTAATGTTTTGAAATCATTAATGTTTTTATAAAACAATTAGAAGTAATATTCAAAAGCACTTTTGAGGTCTATTCTTGCGTCATTAAATGGAGTAGATTTAAGTGATTTCACAGAATTTATTTTGTTTTTCCTCTCTAGTACAGAGAATTCAGTTTTTACATAAGAGCACACAGTGATACTATAGATCCGTACAATATTTCCTCTTTCCTGTTATTATTATTATTATTATTATTATTATTTTATCTATTTAGGGACTCTGGTTTGATATGAATGCAGAATGAAGGGAAAGAAAAGAAACCCATGCTAATGACTACAGTTACAACTAGATTAGTTTAGATCATCCCTGATCATTTTATTTTTTTTTTACAACAAAATAGATTACAAAAACAGCATTAATTAAATCTTCTTAGACCTGAATTCTCAGTTGGATAGGATGAAAATATAGACCAACACCAAGGATTTGGGCTCTAGTAATGAAAAATGTACCTAGAATATTAATGACAAATTTCTTCCTCCATCAATTTTTCTCATTCCTATTGACTTTCTTTTTATGCCATATATATATATATACACACACACATACATATAAATATATTTTCCTTATTTGCTATGATCATCTAGTAAGCCTTGTATCTTCATATATTGTGACACATAATGTAATTACTTTTATCATTATTATTATTAACAAAGTTCCTTCTAACATTTATAAAGCCAGCAAGTCAATGAAGGGCTTGCGTTGCATATATAGGTATTATTTTGTAGCAGTTTTATTTTAAACCCTTTAACTCCTATTTAAACTAGTATGTTTAGTTTCTAGTTAATATTTTTTTATCAAACATTAAGAAATGAGATATTACATCAATTATTTGGAATACATTACTTCAACTTACATCCTAGAAACACAGTTGTATATGGTGAAAACCTTACATGATAGAAAACATTATACTACAAAAATAAAGACATGAAGTCAATTAATCAAAGTTCAGCCTTTTTTTCTCATATGTATAGTTTAAATAATAAAACTCATCTGACAGATTTGTGGTAATTACTGAATTATATGTAATATCATTTTATTCATATTACTTATAATCATATATGTTATTCATAATATATGTTATTTGTAATATATTATGTAGCGTATATTATGTATATGTAATTATATACATTTATTTCATATTACATATGTTTTATTATATTAACTTTGTATTCAAAATTGAGATTTGACTATGCTGTGATACCATTCTTAGGTATTTATAATGACCTTTTGATATATCCCACGAAACACTGCAGAAGAATTAAAACAAAAACAGGTTGGAGGCAGAGTTTCAGTGTGAGAACACAGAAAGTCAGCCAGGAGGGTGAAGAGGCTTCTCACATGCTAGGGTTGTCTACGGGAACATCTCTGCAGAAAGCCAACACATCCATCACTAATGTATTTTGTGTAAGTTTTAAAAACTCGTAGTGTTCATTTTTACATGGCAGAGTTTCTGTTCAATATGCTGACTTCTCTGATTCTTATAACAATCATCCACGACCTTTCCAGTGTTGATTCTTTAAGCATTTAATTTCACTTTATTAATATATTGCCTGAACAAATGTTTAGAAATTTTCAAAGGTATTTTGTTGGATTATGTTTCGTATATGACACCAAGGAGCTCACAATGATTTTATCTGAATTGACCAATTGTTTGCTTATAATGTTGATCCAAAAAATGACCAAAAAATTACCTATGCCTTTTTGGTCCTTAACTTTTTTTCTTTAACAGGAGTATACAGCAACTCATTACAATTGTTAGAATAATCATGAATTTCAGCTGAAACATAGTTTATTTGGAATAGATTTATTTTAATATGAGTACGATAAAGTTTCTGTTTTTCTCTTAGCATGTCAAATGAGAATGGCCGCATGGATTTTAAGTAAATTTAGAGAGAAATTTTAGTGTAGTCTAAAATTTAGGGGCCACAGAAAAGTCATGGAGGGGTACCTTATTAATAATCAGTGACTTCAAGAGCAACTAAAAATGAACAATGATTTTCACCTGACAGAGTATAATTGGGATAATCTGATCCAAAATATGTACCTAATATATAGCTGATTACATGTATCTAAATTAGTAAGTCCCTGTTACTCTACCCAAGCCATTTTCTGTTTAAGTGGCTTTATTTTTGCTCTTAGTGCGTATCACTATCTGACCTCATATATTTTTTAACGTTCCTTGAATCCCCCAAGTCAGAAACAGGGCCTAATGTTTAATATGCATTAGATCAATATTTGTCAAATGAATAAATACAGGGAGAGAGTAAAACAGGCATTGATAAAAATCTGAGCTCCAAAGAAAAAAAACACAAGAAAAGCAGAAATTATAGATGTTTATGTGCCATTGAGCTTCTTTGTGTATTATCAGCTCTGCTTAGTTTTTTTTCTTGGGGAATCATTTATGTTGATGATTAATTATCCCTTTACAATAGGCATAGTGGAAAAGATACTCTAAAATGCGCCAGGCTATTAGGTATTATGCAAATTAATATTTTATACTGTTTTATCCATTTAATTGTCTCTGCACCTATTGAATATAGCAGAATAATTATAATTTGGGATGCTAGATTGAAACTTTTAACTAACTTAATTGTATTATGCCTAAAAAATGCATAAAATGGCAGCCAGACTCTATTTTTATGATGAAAGTGAAGAGGAAATGAAGAAATCTAAAATGAGATTTTTTTTAGCCAGAAAATAATATGTCTAGAATAATTTAAAAGCAAACTCAAAAGTAGCTTACATTTTTGATACAAATTGTCTATGATAAGCTCTAAGTGGAAAGGAGAAAAAGCTGGCTGTGAAACTCTTCATAAGCATAAAACTTGTCTTCCTGGACCATGGAAAATGATAGAAAAATACAAAAGACATTTAAATAACAAAATCAGAAAGAAACGCTGAATACCCAATGAACACATGATTCTAAGAGGAAATGAGGAGAGTGTACTCGCTTGTTTATATTTACAATCTTGGTGACTTCTTAGTACATAGTCCTTCATTTCAATGATTAAGTAGAGTTCATGATATTCGGAGATTGTTTTAGGTAAAACATATTTGAATTGTAACAACATATGTAATTTCTTTTGTTTTGTCTTGGAATAAGGCATTTAAAGATTAGCTCTGCTCTATTTACAAAAAAAGATCAGACCGGGCGTGTGGCTCATGCCTGTAATCCCATCACTTTGAGAGGCCAGGGCAGGTGGATCATGAGGTCAAGAGATCAAGACGATCCTGGCCAATATGGTGAAACTCTGTCTGTTCTAAAAATACAAAAAAATTAGCTGGGCGTGGTGGCACACACCTGTAGTCCCACCTACTAGAGCGGCTGTGGCAGGAGAATTACTTGAAACCGGGAGGCAGAGGTCACAGTGAGATCATGCCACTGCACTCCAGCCTGGTGACAGGGCAAGACCCTGTCACAAAAAAAGAAAGAAACAGACAAACAAAAAGCAATAAGGAATAGCATATCCAGGCAATTTCAGACCTTATCTATCAGAGGGTGGCTTTCACAGAGTGGTTATCTACTTTTGGAGGAATGTAATACAGACACTTATTTTGATAAGAGGCAAGAGGAGGGAGAAATCTTGAGTCGGAACATGCAAAAGATGTTGAGATTCGGTTGAGATCAGTGCCAAGTCCCTGAGTACAGTAGGCAGGATGAGCGTAGCAATGTGTCTGGAGACAGCAGTGGGAAGACAGGAGCAAACATTAGATATTTTACCATACAATTTTTATAGAATAAGATATTTCACATAAACAGTTTTTACAATGTGTCATTTGAAACCTCAAACAGGCATTTTTCCTGATGTGTAAGTTGAGTCTGTATAATAGAATTTGATCATTTCTTCACAAATTAGGGCATCATTTTTCAATCTGCTTTTTACAACCCCCAGTGTTCCAAAAGATATTAATAGATCAGCTGAAGAAAACATAGCTTCAAGGTGAAATGGCTTGAAGAAATATCGCACATGCCATTTTTCTCTTGGAGTATAGCAATTCTTAATTGGACTCTAGGAAGTATGGCAGAAAGGAAGTTTGCTGCACTTAATTTAACTTAATATTTTTAAAAATACATTTGATTATAAATCTCATTTTTTTGTGGACACATCTTGGAAGATATTAATTTTATAAGGAGTACAGTTTGAGAAATGACTTTAAAAGCATCATTATTAATAATTGCCTAAGGCTGGGCATGGTGGCTCACGCCTGTAATCCCTGCCCTTTGGGAGGCCAAAGTGGGCAGATCACTCGAGGTCAGGAGTTCGAGACCAGCCTGGCCAACATGGCGAAACCCTGTCTCTGCTAAAAGCACAAAAATTAGTGGTGTGGTGGCAGGCGCCTGTAACAGCTACTCAGGAGGCTGTGGCAGGAGAATTGCTTGAACCTGGAAGGTGGAGGTTGCAGTGAGCTGAGATTCCCCTACTGCACTCCAGCCTGGGCAACAGAGCAAGACCCTGTCTTAATAATAATTGCCTATTGCAGTGCTTCCCAAACTTTATTATACATAGGAATCTTTCAGGGAACCAGCTAAAATGCATATTCAGGTTCAGTATTTGTCTGAGGAAAGGAGCGACTGCATTTCTAACCAATTCTCATGTGATGTGTAGGCTGTGGGTTCGGAACCCACACCTTGAGCTGAACAGCTCTGTTTCACTTTGGCTCTTCAGTATCACAGAGAGCATTGAGATTTAAATAGACATACATTTGACATGAGTGGCTTCAGCTGCTGAGGCAGATAGTGTGAAACACATCATTAGAGTGAAATCCACTTCACCTCCGCCTGGCATCGGGATAACAAAGTGAAGGGAAGACAAAAGCCAAAAGCCAGAGCCCCTCTCATATACAAATTAACAAAAAGAGCAAGAGAAGAAGAATCTGTTCCAGAACTTCTGGACCACCCTCTAGACCAGACATATGAAGGGGTCAGATGTGGATAAAGAACATTAATGACAGGACTCTTTTTTAAGAGAGCTGATGCATCAATCCCTAGCTATTATTTGAGAAAGGTGTAAGGAAATGATCTTACAGCTCCAAACCCAGTGACAGCAAATAAAATGCAAATGATCAGTTTTGAAATATATTCCTTGAGTTTGGGAGATGCTGAGGCTTGTGCCAGACTCATTCTTGGGAACAGAGTGTGTATTAGGTCTGATACATGCTTGGACTTCTGCATAAGTGAGATCCCATTAAAACTGGCCTGAACTCTTGAAATCTATTAGTATTAGAGATATGTGAGTATCTCCCATAGACATGTCATGGAATGCATGGGAGAGAAAACCAAACAAGACTGCTTTGGGTTATGTGTATAGGTTGTGTCTGTAGGTTAGGTTCCCTATAGGATAAAGAGACATCAGTGGAAAGAGCCAAGTTATACAGCAAGAGATTCTCAGAGGTGAGGAAGTGGCAAAGGACACTCCAAAGAGACACGAGTAGCTTTACCTGAGTCAAGGGAACTGCAGGAAGAAAGGGCCCTCTAGGAACCCCAAGGGTGCTGAAAAGTGGAAGATACCACTTTTTCCTGTAAAAATCCCCTTCTCCGTTTCCAGCTTAAAGCAGGTCTAGAAGAGGAACCAGAGCTTTACTGTAAATCATGTTTGTTTGTTTTTATTATCTTGGACTGGACTACTGGTTTCTGAATTTAAATTTGAAGTGTACTTAAATTTAAACTTGTACTTAAAATGACTATAGGACTCAATTACCTAAAACTGAACAGAAAGGCTGTGGTTGTTTCACGGTCCATTCAGAAACATGTGAAAAGGAGGCCTGGTGAATAAAGCTGCAATTCAGGGATGGTGGAAGAGGAACTACGTTGTGTTTTGTTTATGTTAGGGGTCAGGGATGATTAGCACATCAGTCACAGAAGATTAATACATACCAGTTATCTCCCACCTACGTCAAAGGTCACCTCTCTCTGTGGCCAATGTCTCTGCTCTTCACCTTTCATCTGCTGGTTTTTTGTTTCGTTTTGTTTTTTTGCTTTTTGAGATGGAGTCTCACTCAATCACCAGACTGGAGTGCAGTGGCACCATAGCTCACTGCAACCTCCACCTCCCAGGTTCAAGCGATTCTCCTGCCTCAGCCTCCCGAGTAGCTGGGACTACAGGTGTGCACCACCACACCCAGCTACTGATTGTATTTTTAGTAGAGACAGGGTCTCACCATGTTGGCCAGGATGGTCTCGGTCTCTTGACCTCATGATCCACTCTCCTTGGCCTCCCAAAGTGCTGGGATTACAGGCATGAGCTACCACGCCCGGCCTCATCTGCTGTTTCTAGTCAACAGAGGGCCTGAGCATAAATGATCAGGTCCAAGAAAGTGCTAAGCCAATGCCAGAAGCTGTCTTCTTTGCATAAAATGTTGAAATTTCAACCTAGATAATTTACCTTTGTCCACAAGATCTTTTTTCTTTTTTTCTCTTTCTTCCTTTTTAGATTTTGGCTTGAGTCCTCTTTCTTTCTCTTCCTATTGTTTTTTAAAACAATGTTACTTTGATTTTTATATTATTATTTGTGAAAATTTTATATACACATATCTGAACACCATTACATTGCTCTATATTAATGTGTATCAATAAATAAGTTATATATTTCTTTTATATTTTTTCATTGCCTTATAGGATTAAAAAATAGATTTCATGACTGGGCGTGATGGTTCACATCTGTAATCCCAGCACTTTGGGAGGCGGAGGTGGGTGGATCACCTGAGGTCAGGAGTTCGAGACCAGCCTGGCCAACATGGTAAAACTCTGTCTTTACTAAAAAATACAAAAAAATTAGCCAGGTGTGGTGGCAGGCACCTGTAATCTCAGCTACTCGGGAGGCTGAAGCAGGAGAACCAATTGTACCCAGGAGGCGGAGGTTGCAGTGAGCCGAGATAGTGGCATTGCACTCCATCCTGAGCAAGAAGAGTGAAACTCTGTCTCAAAGGAAAAAAAAATAGATTTTACTTATAGAGGAAGGAATGGAGGAGACAATGTAATAGACATCTTAAATATGATCAATTACTTTGGAGGTGTGTGTGTGTGTAGACACTGATTCAAATGCTGAATGAGTTCTGACTTGTTTATTAAGCACACACACACAAGCAAAGATACAGGACAAAGACATACTTTTGATGCTTCTAAAAAAAGTTATATTCTTGCTTTTCTTAGCTCAACAAATGACAAGGCAACTTTTGCCTCTGGAACTCTCACTTCTTCATGACTTGAAATACTGTGCGTTCTTTCTGATTACTCGTAATATCAGCAATCATTTATTGATCATTTACTGTGAATCCATAATTGGGCTGAGTATTTTACGTATATTAATTTACCTAGAACTCATGCCTCCCAAATTTCTGATGCAGGCATTTTTAATTGCAATTTATGTGAATAAAATGTAGCTTAAAGGATGTCAATGAGTCCAAGTTATAGCCCACATTATAGAGACTAGCGAAACCAGACTTTGAACCTGATGAGCTACACAACTGGACCTGCACACTTGACAAAGTACAATGTAAATATTTGATATCTGCAAGGAGTTGACATTGTCCGACAAGTGAAACATAATTTTTGTGAGGACGTTTTTCTCTATTTGCAATACTATTGCAAAGATCATGCTGCGGTTCTTCCCTGGGCAGTTATTTATAATACTGATATTTAATATCACGTCAAGAGGAAACATTAAACTGTACAAAATCCCCAAGATTAAAGAAAATAGGCTTTGATTTTATTTCCAATTCTTTTTGGAGAATAAAAATGTGAAGTATTCTGAGTTTTATGGGTATCCCATATATGTACATAAAGTTAATTCTCTGTCTCAAGAGTAACACAGATATAAAAAGGCCAATTACAATTTTATGAATAGGAAATATAAGATCTGGGGATTCGATTTCTCTATTGTTGCATTCTAAATAACAGCACTATTTCTAGGGAATACTTACATCCTTCTTGACACAGAACAGCTAGCAACTTTCATTAGAGAAAAGTCAAACCAGATGCAATGTGAGTCCCTATATGTTGCAAGTAATGTTAAAATAGATTCCAAACTGGTGTCTTGTTTTGATGAAAACCCTGAAGACAATTTGGAGGCTGTTTGTCAGACTCTAGAGACTGAGGCACAGATGGAGTTCTGAATTAACTGACTTTGTATTTTGAGATTTGAAACGAGCTCTTGTCCCAGTTGTATATTTCAGTGCTTATGGGCTAATTGGATGTGGTAATTGATTATTAAAGGATTTATACTCTTAAATTTTTAAGGTTTATAAATTATAAATTCAAAATTGCTAACAAAATTCAAGATGTAAACTTTATCTCTAGATTAATTTATGTAGAATTGTGAGAACCATGTTTTGCTTTGTTTGGTAACACAATGCTCTTTTTCTGAGAATTTTCTATAAAGCCAAATAGAAGTCCTTGAGATATCAAAAGTTTACATTTTTTAACTTTTCTAATATGTAAATCAACACCATTTAAAGCCTATTTCCCAGTCACATCAAATGATTTTGAATGGAAAAGCTTGTTTCCTTCCGATAGGGGAAGATCCCTGAATTTATAAACCAAACACTTTGCATGTATTTTGCATAAATTAAAATAAAGTAAGTGCATTTAATTTATCATTGGGTGTTTGTGTATATTTTCAAAATTTTAAAGTAGATTAAATAATATGCTTCAGAAAGGAATTATGTATCTATGATGCAGTTTTCAAAGCATAGTTTGCATGCCTTCAATCAATATTATTACTTAAAAATCAGAGTATTTATGAACCTCAGATGCAATAGTTTAATAGATTATTGTAGTTCACTATTTTTAGTGAACTACCATTTTTGTGCCATTAGTTTAAATTGTTTCTAAATGATTTATTGATTTGTTTATGTTAGCTATCACTTAAAATAATTATAAATTCCTTTTAAATGATTAATAGCTTGTTTCCTATTGTTCCCGTACCCAACTACTACAAATTTAGTGGCTTAATATGTTATTTTATAGTTCCGCAGATCAGAAGTCTGAAATGGATCTTATGGGGCTAAAATGAAAGGTTGTGTTTCTTCTTTAGGCTCCAGGGGAGAATCTTTTCCCTGCCTTGTTCAGCTGCTAGGAGCTGCCTGCTTTCCTTGGCTCCTTACCTCATCATTCTGAACTCTGTTTCCATCATCACAACCCTTCTCTTTCATACTTTTGCCTTTTTCTTTCATTTATAAAGACCTCTGGGATTATATTGGGGCCACCCTAATAATCCAGGTTAATCTCATCTCAAAATCTTTAATTTAATCCCCACCGAAAAGTCCCTTTTGCCATGTGAGGTAACATACTCACAGGTTTCTAAGATTACAATATTAAAATCTGTGGGAGAGGAGTAGCATGATTCGGTTTACCACAATCGTGTTGTTGTTGTTTTTTTTTCAATTCTATCATTTGTAAATTTTTACCTGTACATTTAGAAGAACATATTCTGTACCGAGGGCAATGAGAATTATTTTTTTTCTTTGTGGCTTTTTTTTCTGTAACTACATCAACACTAATTTTTTTTTTTTTTTTTTTTTGAGACAGAGTCTTGCTCTGTCACCAGGCTGGAGTGCAGTGGCGTGATCTCAGCTCACTGCAGCCTCAGCTTCCTGAGTTCAAGCAATTCTCCTGTCTGAGACTCCTGAATAGCTGGGACTACAGGCATGTGCCACCATGCCCAGCTAATTTTTGTATTTTTAATAGAGACAGGGTTTCACCATGTTGGCCAGGTTGGTCTCAATCTCTTAACCTCATGATCCTCCCAACTCGGCCTCCCAAAGTGCTGGGATTAAAGGTGTGAGACACAGCGTCTGGCCCACATTAACATATTTTTTAAGTGGGAAAATAAAAGATAGTGATCCAACGCCATCCAAATTAAATTGGAATAACTCAGTGCATACATTTTGGGTTGTTTGTTTTTGTTTGCTTATTTCTTTATTTCATTTTTATAGATATATACAGTTGTCAAGATATAAAAGAAAGCAATATAATATGCTACATGACTTTTCTAAAATAGTGGCAGTGTTATCAAGTTCATATCCTCTCTCCAACCCAGATAATGAGGAAAATATCAGTTCAAATATCATAAACCAGTCTCTAGTTTGATTAACCTCAGTTACCTAGTAGAAGCGGATGCTTTTGTCAACTACCCTGTAAAGACCCCCTACTCCCTCCTTTTATTGATTAAAAATTGACCATCAGTTCTTTCTCATGCCTGTCAGTGAAAGATGGGGTCCATTGCAACCTTCTCTGGAATCTGGACTCGTTTCGTGACTGGCTTTTTCAAATAAAATGGAGTGGAATAGAAATAATGCCAATTGATTCCATGTCTAGATGGCAATAGATTTGTGACTTCCTCTTTCTCCCTTATAAAAGCCAGCTACTGTGTAAGAAATCCAATTGTTTTGACATCTCCAGGAAGAGAGGAAGTTCAAGATAGCCAAACTGAGAGAGGCCATATGAAGTGACAGAAATGTGGGGGGGAAAAGGAATTCTTAATCTTCCAGCCTAAAACAGACCAGAATAACAAAATCAGCTAAGCCTTGCCCAAATTCCTAACCCGTAGAATCAAGAAAAACTAAAATGGTTGTTATTTAAAGCTACTAAGTTTAGGGATAACTTGTTACTCAGCACTGGCTAAGCAAATACTCTTTCTCTCTTTAGTACATTGAATTTACGAATGTGCTCCAAGCCTCTTGCTTTTTTGTGCTGCATCCAGAAGTTGGTTTCAAATTTTTGAAATCTATTTTGAAATGTGGATATGATACAGCATCTCCCTATGGCACAGGGCTATTTCTGTACCTAGACATGTATTTCATCATAGCCTGCTGAAAGCTCTAAGTTGGTTTGTTTAACATGGATCCAGGCTGATGGTATAATGGTTTGAATTTTACTTTTTATCTGGAGGCTAATAGTACCCTTACAAGGCATGAAATATGATTAAAGACTTACAGCTCCCTGCAACAACCTTTGTATTTTTCAGACAAATTTTGTACCCTTCGTGTCTAGCCTGTAAAGTAGACTGTTTTATTGGGGTACAGAAAAAAAAGAGAAAGAAAGCATAGTATAGCTGTCTCATTCCTTTCCCACGCCTCTGAAATAGCAGGTTGGAAGGATGCCTTCTCGTTGTTCCTTTTGAGAGGGGAAAATGGCAGACGTGACTGAGTGGGATCTTATTGACTCCATCCCCCTGTTCTGACTATGAATTCTGGAGACACATGAAGAAAATTGAATCTCAGTTGAATCCTCTGGGATGATCAGAAGACAACCACTCTTGTGGTTCTGACAGCTAAATTAAAAGAGGGTCTTTAATTTTTTTTAATTAATTTTTATTTTTTGTAGAGACAGTCTTGCTGTATTGCCCATGCTGGGCTTGAATTTCTAGTCTCAAGTGATCCATTTGCCTTGGCCTCCCATAGTGATAGAATTCCAAGTGTAAGCCACTTTGGCTGGCCAGAATTTTTTTTAATTAATACACTTTATTTTAGTAGCATTTTTAGTTTGAGAACAAAATTGTGTGGAACGTACAGAGAGTTTCCATACAGCCCATCCTTGCACATGCGCAACTTTACCCACTACCAATATCCCACACTAGACTGGTACTTTTTTTAAACCTACATTTACATTTTAAACCTACCTTGACTCACTGTTATCACTCAAATCTGTACTTTACATTGGAATTAGGTCTTTATTTATTTATTTATTTAGAAATGGAGTCTTGCTCCATTGCCCAGGCTGGAGTGCAGTGGCATGATCTCAACTCACTGCAACCTCCACCTCCAGGGTTCAAGCAATTCTCCCTGCCTCAGCCCCCCGAGTGGCTAAGATTACAGGTGCCCGCCACCATGCCCAGCTAATTTTTGTATTTTCAGTAGAGACAGGGTTTTGCCATGTTGCCCAGGCTGGTGTTGAACTCCTGACCTCAAGTGATCCACCTGCCTCAGCCTCTCAAAGTGCTGGGATTATAGGCATGAGCTACCACACCTGGCCAGAATTGGGTCTTTAGATTTATTTCCTTAAGCAAAGATTGGAGCAAATGTTAAGGTCTTTCATCTCAATTAGACAGCCATTGACTCTGAGCCTTTGCAATTGTTTTGTGCTTTATCATGTTTTTCTAATTATCTTACCTGTCTCCATTTTTGCTTATAAAAAAATTGAATTGCCTTGCTCTCTTCTCATAAAATGGTATATTTTACCTAAGAACGCTTGACCATTAGGATATGTGTTTGTTACTGAACTGTATTGTGTCCTGCTTTTCTCCCATACAGATTTCAGGAGTAATCACAGAGGGGTTACTTACAACTTGACTGTAGCTGCTCAGAATATGTTCATATTTATATCAACTTAAAATGTCTTAGATGAGAAGACCACAAATAGTCTCCACCGTGCGGCACACATCTGGAGGATAATTACACATTATCTAGAAGTAACAAATTTCCTCACGCACCTTATAAATTTGCACAAATAAAAAAAAAAGATTCAGAGTCATTGCAGAAAGATTATCAGTGCTTTTAGCAGTTGGCCAAGAAACAGATATTCATTGTTGAATATCCATGAATATATATTAGTATCAATCCAGCTGCCCAAAGGCAACCATTATTTATGTCGAATACATATAGCCATTTCTTCTTATATACACCTATACACTAGAACTATTTTACATAAAATAGAATATACTAGATATGTTTTTGTGTATAATCTTTTAAATTCACTCAATAGTATATTATTGAGATGTTACCATGTCAATATATGATGTCATTTATAATGACTGTTGGATAGTTTCCCTTCTTAAGTATGTACCTTTATTTATTTAGCTAAGATTGACTTTTAAGATGTTTTCATATTTCATTACTATAAATAATATTTAGAAGAACATCATCCTAGCTGTGATTTGTTTACCACTGCAGCAAATATAAAATATGTTATCTTAGCTGGGAGACTCACCTTTGCATAAAGATGTAAGTATATTTTTAGGTGAAGTTCACATAAGTTAACCATCATTTCCTGGGGCTTGTGCTACTGTCCAATGAGTGTATAGTGAGCGCTGCACTGCTAATGTCTACACAACATGCCCGCATCAACTAGAGCTTTGCTTTACCTTGGCGCAATAATTTTGAAAAATGAAAAACCATTTAAAAATTTATTTAAAGTTGCTCATTTTACACAAAGGAGTTTTTCATATTTATGTCGAATTTCATTGTTTTTTAATATTATAAATACATTTGATATAGATGAGTGTTGATATGATTTTTTCAGGTCTAATGTGTATTACTCATTTTTGTTATTTGTTGCTCTTTAAAAGCAGAGTCCTATACAAAGAACCTTGCAATAGTATAATGAGAAAATGGGTGGAATTTATGCAAATACAAATATATGAATTATTGATTAAAATGTAGTTATTGCAGTCATAGTAGATGCCTTTTGTATTGAATATAATTCATTCTCTTTGAAATTTGAAATAAAAATTAAAAATATTTGAGCTTATCTTAAAATTATTTCATTTATTTTTCCTCATATAACCATATACAGTATGAAACAGAAGGATTTTTAAAAATGTGATTTCCCATTATTTTACCTTTCTGCCTCTTGATAATCTAAGAGGAATCTCAGAGAATCATACTTTTCCAAAATTTCTGTAAGTGTAACTTAATTAGGGTTCTCATCAAAAGCGAAAAAAGATATAGAATTCTCAAAGTTCTTTCTTACTTGATAATGACACAGAAATCGAAAGACATTTATCAAAATAACTTGCTCATATGGCTATGAAGTAGCTATCCAGGATAGCAGATCTATGTAGTTTCAACGTGAATGAACAGAAGTCATTTTATATAGAATAAAAAGGTAAAGTATAAATACATACTTGTCAAATTGCTGTAGTCAATTTTCAAAAAGGAATTACAATTTGAGAATAGAAATTATTAAAGAAAACAGAAAGAGATGTTGTTACCTTAATACAGCCTAACTTGTCACCATCCCTACTTAATTATTCAAATATTCTTAAAATATTCAGGAAGTCTATCATGTTTAGCCTGTTCTTTGCAGCTATCCATAGGCAGTAGAAGCAAACCACAAACTCGAGGATAACTATGTTTAAATTCTAAGACATTGACTGCAAAAATTAAAGACACATCAGTTCCTCCCAGGAATTACTTCCGGGTTTGGATTATGGTGGTTTGTATAGAACCCTCTTTGTAACCTGATTGCTGTTAAGATAATACATAGCACTTTATCATTAATAGAAAATGGCAGAACCTATTGCTTTTGGGATAGGTTTTCTCTTGGAAATGAATGAAAAAATCACAATTATATAAACCAAGAGATGACATAACGTATCTATATGTTTCATAATAATAACCATGGCAAGAGAAACCTATTGCATTTGCAAGATTAGAGCTAATCAGTTTTGCAGAGTGCAATAAATCAATTTTGAAAATGCCAGTCAAATCAGGCATGCTAAGCTATTAGCTAGTATGTGGTTTACAGCAAAACCAGAAGTTGAGTTATAGAGTTTGTTTTAGACAGCTTATTTGCAAAGCAAAGAAATATAGTGCATTTACATAGGCAGCCATCTTAGTGATAGGAAAGAAGAATTCAAACAGCAAGGAAAAATAATGCCGTTTCTGTTTTATGGGAACTAACTTATTGAAATTCATTCCCATTAGTGATTATATTTTAAATATTATCTAGAAATATTAAATGGAAACATGATTTCAGAATGGGCATGCAGTATATGCTGCTGTAAATGGACTCTGTGGCCACAGGACAGTCATGCTTTCTTGGGGAATGGCAGACTTTGGCTGTGTCCATGAAGACATGTTTGTTCCCTGAAGTTTGAGTTTTCTATAGCTATCCCTTACATCCATAACTAAAACTGAAAGAATGAGCTGGCAAGTAAGTCTGTGGGCCTCATCCATTTCTATTTATTTCCATATGTTGCTTTGCTGCATGTTTAATAAGGAAAAAAGTTTTCCTTAAGAAAAATAAACAAATAAGATCTTTTTCATCCCTGCTATTCTATTTTGCTAAGAATAGCCATAATTTACAACTCTTTTTAACTAACATGTTTTCAAGTAATGACATCTGTTAAATGATGCTTCTGTTTTCATGTTAAGAAAATTCCAGACCTTCTAAGCTTTCTTATTTTTAAAAGATCAAGTAATGATGTCAAAGAAAGAAAAATGTTAAGATGATTAGGAAAGAAATCACTATTAATTTTGCTTGCTTATATTTTGGAGGGCTAGACTCTTATCAACCCATACATTTTGTTATTAGTTAATAACTACTGATTATATAACTGTTGATAAGGCGATAGAGGATAGATTTTCATCTACAAGAGACATATTGACACACTTTGTATAATTTGTTTAGATTGCTTACTAAGAAATACTGTTTTTACATTCATTTGCATTGGTTTCTTCTATTTCCAATGTTTATACATGGTTACTTAAAGCTAACTTTGTGAGACTTCCCAAACACTGCTAAAAATAAATCAGAGTGTTTCTTTTATACAAAGTTTGGCTATAAATGGATGTTGTCATTTTTTACATAGTAACAAGAAATTTGCCTAATCTCATAAAATAGTTACTACTACAGAAAGGTCAAATTTTATTCCAATGAAACTATTCGTATTTAAGATATTCCCTCTAATTTGACATGTGTTATCGGAACATTGAATACACATAATGGCAGCAAACGTGGGTGAGTTGAGTTTTAAAATAGTAACATTAACTTTTGAGTTTGGTGAATAATGTGGACTAGCAAGTTGCATGTTAAAGTGTTTGTAACCAGGTAGTAAGTCTCAAATGCTATAATAGTTTATGATCTAATTCTGATCTCATGTTCCAAGGAGAATTAAAAGATTTTCCTCTTATTCTTTATTGGTTAAGAACAATTTATATGCAATGTAACATTCAGTAAACTTTTAATGAGCACCTAGTGAGAACCCCTAATTGCCAGAGATACAGTTTTGAGTCAGATCAAATCACTGCCCTTGAAGTTTGGGGAGGAAGACAAGAAAAATAATTTTTCATAAGGATTCTTTAATATATAAATCTGCACACTTAGGAGAGATAGTAAAAGAGTGGTCAATTCTGAGTTCAGAAGCAAATCACGAAAGACTCTCTAGAGGAGATAATATTCTTGTCCTCCTGCTCCTCCTTACCAAATGGAAAGTAACACTTACTTAAACAGAATACATCAAATTTGCACTGTTATTCATTTCCTAGCAACCTGGTACCAACAGCTTGCCTAAAATAAATTTTCTGGTTAGGTTTATGGGTGAATGTCATGAAACCAAGTCCCATAAATCAGATAGTCATGAGATTCACTGCATTTCCAAGACTAGTTGGGTTTACATCATTAGTAATAATCACATTATCTTAATTTTATTTCTTACTCACTTAAAATGTCATGTTGAAGTATTTTTTTAAATCTCGGAGTATAGTAGGTCCCACTAAGGAAAATGACAAAGGGGTTGTCCAAATCAAAATCACTCTGGGCCTACTGAGGATGTTATGATAAGGATAAAAATGAGAGTGGAACATTCTGAGAAATTATTTGTTTATTACTAATAAAGGAAAGATGTATTATATACTCCTACCATGCTTTGGGCCCATGAAAGAGATTTCTGAAAAAAATAAAGCAAGAGAGAATTTTGAAAATTAACTCTGCAGCAGATTTAAAATAAATAAATACATGAATAAGAACTTAAAGCTGAAACTTGAAGGTGAGATCAAAATCAGATAGTTCTCTTTTGAGCTATGATAAGCCATAAAAAGGACTTTTGCTGACTAGTAAGCTAAAATGCTTAATGATGTGACATGAAGGAGGTTTGGGCACCATAAATGTTAACATCAAAAGTTTAATACACGAGAGTTCATGTAAAGACATTATTAATGAGAAATGATGCTCTTAGGAATTCCATGTAATAATAAATTGCTCTAAGTAAATGGGATCTATAACTTTTTATTCACCTGAAAGTTATCAATGTTTTCATTATTTAAGAGTGATACTTTACTTCAAATTGTAATTGTTTTAGGTACATAATTAAGTGAACAAATATGACTGAGAGAGAGAGAAAGAGAGAGCTGCCATTTTTAAATCAGAAGAAGCAGGCTCCAGCTTTGGAATAAATATAGCTAAGAGCTTTTATCACTATTTAATGGTTTATATTTCTAAGTATAGGGACACAGACACAAAGGTTTTACAAAACTATCTCAGCAGTGCTAGAACAAAACATGTAGCTCTATTCATAGCAAAAATGTTCACTGATGCCATTTTGCCACTTGTAATATGTTAGGCTATTAATAGGAAACTTGTGAGATAGCCTGAGATTATTTCTTATTCTAAATAGTGTCTCTCAAATGTAAGTGCATGTAAAGCCACCTGAGAGTTTTTAAAATTACCAATATCTGGGTTCCACCTTTAGAGTTTCTGAGGGAATCGGTCTGGTGTCCAGGCTGGACATTGGGACAGTACAACCAAGGTTGACAAGCACTGTTGTAAAGAAACTTGAAACAGGAGAAGCTTAGAGATTTTAAAAACTCAGAGGCAACTGAGTTGCAATAATTGTGGCAAAATAAATGATGCATATTACTAAAAGATAGAACATATCAGGTAGAGAAGATACCTAGAGGAGTCTTTCTTCAAATACAAAAGTGTTTACCACTGATTTAAAATGATCCTTTTTTTCGCAGAGAGCATGAAAAGAACAATTAAAGTAATTCCTATGAATACAACAATCAACAAAATTCTCAATAAAACCAATTGTGTTAGTAATATTTTTGGTTCTGAAAGTTTTGAGAATGCAGAAAGAAAACCCTCAGATCAGTGTTCTTAAAAATCAAAATAGCAGTTTGAGAACACCCAAAGGGTCAGTTAAATTAGATCAAATTATCTGTGATATGTGGTTGGGATCATTCACTTTTGCTCTACTTTTAAAAAATGTATTACCCAAATAGTTATGAGTCTATTCATCCAGTGTTCGAATTATTTTACATGTAACCTTCAATCTCCAAAAAATAAATGGGACCACAACAAATTTACCCCAGTTTCTGCAGAGCATAAATAATTGCTTTCAAGGGATGTTTGAATGAAATTACTTCCCTGACTGCAGGGGTTGGGGCTTGGTGAAGATTTGTCCTTTGTGAGTAATGAGAAGAGTATACTTGGATATAAAAATAGTAAAGAAATAATTAGTTTTTTAAAAACCCTAAATTCCATGTTTAGCAAAGTTAATGAGTCCCTAAATTCCTAAAGCTGAATATTAGTGTGTAAATGAGTACTCCAAACCAATAGAGAATAACCTTATAATTCATGGCTATTTAGCTAAAACTTCATATGTTCTTATTCTGTGTCTCCTAGTTTTAGATTGAACAGATATTTTGACTCCTAAAAGATGCAAAATTTCTGACAATTCCCTTTATTACTAAGTTACTTTTTGAGAAATAATTTATTAAATAAAAATTAAATTTACATTTTCAAAATTGCAAATTGGGTTAATTTACCTACTCTTTCATCTGTTTTGTGTTTTCACTTAGCCAGTTTTTTTTCTGATATGTACATATTCAAATATTTGTTGAAATTACAAATTATATGAACTGATTTTTGAGGGGACTAGGGTAGTTACTTTTTATTTAAGTTCTGTGGTGTTTTACATATTCAAATTATTATATTGTGAATAATTTTAAAGACAGCAACTATAGGATCATTTGAGATAATGGTAACAATACTCAGGGGATGAAAAGATATGATTTTAAGTATGAACTCAGGAGGATTGCCCTTTATGTATCTAGGGGATGATGTAAACATCTGTTTTAACAGCACGACTGAATTGGGAATTCTTTTTTTGAAGTTTTGTAAAAGGAAGGCAGAAGTTTAAGGAAAAAAGTGCTAGGTAAACTTGGATAGTTTTAGATCTATTAGTGACAGAATACTCAAGGTCTCAAAAATAGGAAAAGTTGCTTTTGTCATGTTAAAGGACAAGGGCTGCCCTATGCTAATCACTGTATCTACTCAGATTCTATAAAGTGATTGTACAGAGAAGGGGTTTAGTAAATCTTTACAAAATGAAGGTTAGATGATGGAATGGAACATTGTGGCTGAAGGGGACAGTAGTGAAAATGGGGATATTAGGAAAGAAAGTGGATGAAAGTGGCTCAGATTTTGTTAAATTAGGATACAACAAATCCGAAAACAAACAAAAAAATCAGCCTGCATGACTTCTTAAAGTCCCCACCTCTTAATACTATTCCAGTGGCAATTAAATTTCACATGATTTTGAAGGGGATATTAAAACCATAGCAAAAGGTACATTATGTTCATTGTTTCAGTGTAGTGCTTCTTTACCAGGCAAATAAATCCTGGTAGACATACAAGAGCTTGCTCCTAATCCAAAATAAACAAAATATGTTTTACTGAGAAAATTGCAGATCAAAGGGTTATTTGACAGCCAGAGTACAGAATACTATCATGATGTTTTCCTCTGTTTTACATACATGTGTAATTCCTGCTTGAATGCAAGAGGGCTGAATACCAGGCTTATTTAATATATTTTGTGTCAACTTCTGTATACAGATTTTGTTTTCTTGAGGTGAGAGGAGAGGAAAGAGGAGAACATTAATTCCAGATAGCTTTAAGCAAATGTTAGAAAGGTGAACATTTATAGGCTTCCAAATATCTTTTGGCTAGCTGACATTTACAAACACTGAGTTAGGTAAGCTTTTTCCTTTAGGAATATTAAGGATCTCACAGCAGCCTCACAAAGGATATGTGAAATGAAATATGCCATTCAAACCTAGTAAAGAAGAAGACTGTTTGTAAACATGGTTGGTGAAAAGCATGAGAACCAAGTCTTTCTTCTTATTTTAGACATCCTATAAAAGCATTGCAAAAGTTTATATAGCTGGTCAAAATATTCGGGACTATTTGCTCCATTTCCACACCTTAATTTAAGATCCAAGCATTTTTAAAGAGGGAAATTGCCTATTTAAATGAAGGAAGTATATGTTTTAAATTACTGAGAGTACCCTGCTGAAACATAATGAGAACAGAAAGCAGCGTTAATAAGAAAAATAGTACTTACAAAGATTGCTTAAGGATGCAAGCTGGGTACCAACTAATTCTAATTCTTTAATTCCGGTATATGTGCAATGTCCCAGTTGTATGAAAACAAAATGTGTATTTCCAAGCTGTATGTTTTAGGATGAGAGAATTTCAACCAAATATTAAATTCCCAAATCACATGCAGACAAGTGTCAATCATTGCTTTAACACGACAGCTGGAGGAAAAAATTCCAAGCAACATGTGTAGGTAATTGTAATTAATGTTTATCTGTACATAGGAAGATAATTTCAGAGATATGTAAGTATGTAGATAACTCGGATTTCTAATTACTGTATTTATCAAGTTCTAAATGCTATCTAAATTTAGAAATGAAAGCAATTTTAAAATAGCATGCGTCTTATAATCACAATATTAAACTGACCTCTACTTTCCCAGCGATTCTCTGCCTTTCTGTCCCTGTCTCTGCCTATGTCTCTGTCATACAGGTCTGTGTGTATGTGTATATTTACCCTCACTTGTGAACAAATATTCATAACCACATGGATAAACACACACTATAAAAGCACATATAAGGACATAGACTAAAATATTATCAGTAGGTAATTTTAAGACAAACCTGATGGGTCATTTTAATTTTCTACTTTGTACATATCTGTTTTGATTGCAACTTTAAAAATAAGCCTGTGCTGGGCACGGTGGCTCACGCCTGTAATCCCAGCACTTTGACAGGCCAAGGTGGGTGGATCACGAGGTCAAGAGATCAAGACCATCCTGGCCAACATGGTGAAACCCCATCTCTACTAAAAATAGAAAAATTAGCTGGGCCTGGTGGTGTGTGCCTGCAGTCCCAGCTACTTGGGAGGCTGAGGCAGAAGAATCACTTGAACCTGGGAGGCGGAGGTTGCAGTGAACCGAGATAGCCCCACTGCACTCCAGCCTGGTGACAGAGCAAGACTCCATCTCTAATAATAATAATAATAATAAGCCTGTGTTAAATTGAGAGAGAGAGAG